>NC_053164.1:112033111-112293611 GCF_016835505.1 Polypterus senegalus | reverse complement strand
GTAGTGGTGCAGGGTCGAACTTCCGACCTTTTGATTCCCAGTCGGTAGCTGATTCTATTGCGCCATGGAGGCAGTCATAGTAAACAGGTGTCAATGTTGCATGTTAAGGCGACTTTTTGTTTCTGCAGTTATATTTTTGAATAAAAGCGCAATTGTTGTGTTAGATTTGTACCTTCTGTGAAAGTATTTCTTTGATACTTCAGGCTTCATACATTATATAGGTTATGCCTACATTTTGTCATCTACTACTAGAATATAAAAAACGTTTCTGTTTTAACAATGTGTTTACACAGATTACTGTAGAAACGAAACAGACATGAAATAAGTGTGTTCCAAACAACGATCTATTATTTCCACTCTAAAGCTCCACTTCACTACCAGAAAATCAATCAAGGCATGAGCTGGGAAAAGTTTGTGCACGTTCTAAGTCGGTGGGGGGATAGAATAGCCGGCTACTTGCAGCTTTTCTTTTATCAGCACATTTAGATTAACAAAAGACGCTGGCGGAGAGGTGAGAATGGTTTTAAGAAGCGATTTAAGGTGGGACGGATTTACAAGTTTTTTCGTAGGCTCTGGTAATCCTAGTGTTAACTATCTTATGAGATACAGATTTTCTTTTTTCTGTCCTGCAGCATGGTGGCTACCCTAGCTCCTCCTAGAGCTATTCCTAACTTTCACTGCTGTCTCCTATTGCTGAACTGCTGGACCACCTTTATAATCATCTGCACAATTTGAGGAACCCATCTTATAGAAAGTAATTTTCACAAAACTGTGGAAGAGACAGCTAATTCTGGAAAGTCACTATCACACAGATTTAATTTGTCCACTTGTAATTATTTAGTCTTCCAGCCTCCACTCCAGAAAGCTAGCCCCACTCTGTTCATAAATGCTTAGTGCTTCAACCATTAGATTATTAAGTGCAGATAATTTAAGCTCTACTCAGATAACACCACACACCTTACTACCCAACATCTATACTTTACAGATTAAGCAACAATACCATGTAACTGTTCGACAGTCACATATTAAATGTAATGAATGTAAAATAAAATTAAAAAAAACACTTCTTAAAAACAGCAGCTTGAAAAGTGCTTAAGGTGTTTTGCATGAATGAAGAATAATAAATGGTCTCCCTTACCAGTCAGTGTGTGCATCATCAATTACAAGAAGGATTTTCGGTTTACGTACAACAGGAGTCACATTGGCTGTGGGTTCTTGCCCAGTAGCCATCTGAGTGCTCTGCTTTACTGCACTGGACAACGAACTGAGAAAACTACTTCCAGTTGAAGGAGCTGATGCTGACGATGGTGGTGGTGGCTGGGGCTGCTTACGCTCAGTTGCTGGTGAAATGGATGGTGGTGTTGGACTTTCTGGCCTCTGCAGGTCCATCATGTAACCGTTGGGTAGGTTGGCTACAAAGCTACTATCAGAAAGGCGTCTTCGAAGGAAATTCATTATTGCAATCCCACTGTTGTGAAAACCAAGGCGGTAGATGCTGGCAGTATATTTGGTAACAAATTGACCTGGGGAAGAAAAGAAAGAATATTGGAAAGGTGAGACGATATATTCAGATGGCAACTTTTGACATAACTACTGGCCATCGATTCAAACACTCAATATAACAATGAAATGACTGGCACTTAAGAGAAGCAAAGCATGCTCATTAACTTTTTATTCGCTCAAGGAACAAAGAGAGAGGAAAATCATCTCATTCATTAGTTGTAGACTTTGAACATTTCAGATCAACAGTATTTCATTATTCTATACATGCTCTGTCATGTCAAAAATGATCACAATACTGTAAAGACTTTTAGCAATAAAGGCTCAATCAGTACTAATGAATAATGTTACAGTATATAAAATGAAGCTGCCTTAAACTGTTATTTTACCATCTTTTCTTGGTCATCCTAAAACTCAGTTAATTAAGTTTAGTAAGTAGATATATTAGTCCCACTAGCAAAATACCCGCACTTCGCAGTGGAGAAGTAGTGTGTTAAAGAAGTAATGAAAAAGAAAAGGAAACATTTTAATAATAACGTAACATGATTGACAATGTAATTGTTTTGTCATTGTCATGAGTGTTGCTGGCATATATATATATATATATATATATATATATATATATATATATATATATATATATATATATATATATTTACACACACACACGCATATAAACATATATACACACACACACACATGCATGCATATAAACATATATATTGTAATAAATGAAGAGTCTTTCAAAAATAGAAAAAGATTTGGGGATCGTCCCCATATATTGTCGTCCAGACAAAGTGAAAATATGGTTGATTCAGAATGACTTTTCAGTACAGAATGAATGAAACATGGTAACAAAATGGCGTTTAAATAACAGATGGGATGATGGGAGAGGAAATGGTTGGCAGGAAGTGACGATTGGAGGCGGGACCCAGGAACCAACGGCATCGTGAGCAGACAGGAGTAGTTGAGTGTGGAACCGGAAGTGATGTCATTGGATGGGAACCGGAAGTGATGTCATCGCGGCCATTTTGGAACTGAAAATGGATGGGTTTATTTTTCTTCCAGTTTTCTGTAGGTAGAAAGAGATTCAGGTAAGTACCACGTGATAAATCCTTGTCTCGCGAGATTTCACTCACCTTTGGGCTCTTTCACTGCCTCCAACTCGCACGTGTGTGACATGACCCCCCCTCAGCCCAGACCCATCCGGTCGGGCGACCTGCACCGAGAGGTCGTGAATCCGGGAGAGAGCATCTGCGTTGGCCTGCAAGGAACCCCTACGATAAGTAACGCTAAAACGATATGGTTGGAGATCCAAAAACCACCTAGTGACACGAGGATTCGACTCCCGATGAAGGGACATCCACTGTAAAGCGGCATGGTCCGTCACCAGAGTGAATTCCCGCCCCAATAGGTAGTACCTCAACGATGTAATAGCCCACTTAATCGCCAGGGCCTCTCGCTCCATCGCAGCATACTTCATCTCACGGTCCAGCAGTTTCCAGCTCAGATACATAACGGGGTGTTCAGCACCCTCGACACATTGGCTCAACACGGCACCCAATCCTGTGGCCGATGCATCGGTCTGGAGAATAAAGGAAGAGAAAAATCAGGGATTTTAATAAAGGTGCTGATGTAAGGGCCAATTTCAAGTCACAAAATGCTTTATCTACTGTATCATCCCATACCACTTTTATAGCTGCCCGTTTCTTTGTCAAATTAGATAAGGGCAATTTCTGAGAAATGTGGCACAAAGCGATATAGCAACCAGCTAATCCCAAAATGCCTGCACTTGCCGCTTATTTATCGGACGGGGCCAATTTATGATGGCATCAATTTTAAGACATTGTGGTTTCACGACACCCCCACTAGGTAGCCCAAATATTTGGCTTCTCTCAATCCAAAGAAACATTTCTTTGGGTTAATACGAAGTCCTGCAGCTGCCAGTGTGGAAAGTACCGTTTTCACCTGCCATACATGATCCTTCCACGTGCTGGAATAGATGACAACGTCATCTAGGTAGGCGCAGTGTGTCTACCAGGCGTTGAAAAGTAGCTGGCGCCCCGTGCAAACCAAAAGGAACGACCCGGTATTGCCAATGTCCGCTGGGAGTGCTAAATGCGTTTTTTCTTTGCAGAATCCGTTAAAGGAATTTGCCAATACCCTTTGTCATGTCAAGGGTAGTTAGGAATTGAGCGCTTCCTAGCCATTCGAGTAGATCATCCACTCGCTGCATCGGATAATGCATCAAACTTGGAGACCCGATTGAGTCGTCGAAAGTCATTACAGAACCTCCAAGACCCATCGGGCTTAGAAACTAGAACAATTGGACTAGACCAAGGGCTATAGCTTTCTTCGATAACCCCTAAATCCAGCATTCGCCTAATTTCCAATTCCACTTCCGCTTTGCCTCCGAGTCTGTAAGGTCTCTCCTGACAATCACTCCAGGGTCCATAATAATATCGTGCGAATCAACGCAGTACGTCCAGGTAATTCATCCACCACCTCGGGTACAGACAAGATAGCCTTTTCGAGATCTTGTCGCTGTTCTGGAGTCAAATTGGAACCAAAATTAAGTTTGGCACAGGACATAAAAAGTGAACTAGGCTGTCCGGAGGAGGGATCGGGTTCCCTTTCCTTCCACGGTTTGAGCAAATTGATATGGTATACTCTTTCGGTCGGTTGACGATTAGGTTGTTTAACTAAATAGTCGATGAGACCTTTTCTTTCTTTAATTTCATACGGTCCTTGCCAATGAGCTAATAATTTATAATGAGAGGTTGGGACTAATACCATAACATGATCACCCGGGACAAATTCCCGAATGGTGGTGTTTCTATTATAATAACGTGACTGTGCTGCTTGCGCTTTTTCTAAATTCTCTTTTAGGATAGGTCTGATCTTCTCTAGTCTATCGCGTAATTGCGATATATTCAAGAATATTTGAAGTAGGGAGTACCTCCTCCTCCCATCCTTCTTTTAACATGTCCAAAAGCCCCCTGGGTTGTCTTCCGTACAATAATTCAAAAGGAGAAAATCCTGTTGAGGTTTGAGGGACTTCCCGATAGGCAAACAAAACGAGAGGAAGCAACTGATCCCAGTTTCTTCCGTCCTCGTTAACTACCTTGCGTAACATCTGTTTTAACGTCTGATTAAAACGTTCAACCAATCCATCAGTTTGGGGATGATAAACCGATGTTTTCAGATGTTTTATCCTGAGTAACTTGGCCACTTCCCTGAACGTTTCTGAAGTGAAAGGAGTCCCTTGATCTGTTAAGACCTCCTTGGGGATCCCAACACGCGCGAATATCCCTACAAATTCCCGTGTGATATTTTTTGAATTAGCTGAGCGCAACGGAACAGCTTCTGGAAAGCGAGTGGCATAATCTACTAGAACTAGAATATATTTAAAACCTTTTAACGAGGGTTCTAATGGACCAACGAGACCAATACCAACTCGTTCAAACGGGATATCAATCAGGGGAAGGGGAATAAGAGGGGCTTTAGACCTTCTGGGTATCTGGCGAAGTTGACACTCCGGGCATGAAGTGCAAAATCGCCTGACCTCCTCATTAACTCCCGGCCAATAAAATCTGAGTTTTATCCTCTCCAAAGTTTTTTCGGAGCCTAAATGGGCTCCTAGAAGGTGGGCATGTGCTAATTCACATACCTTTCGCCGAAAAGTACGTGGAATTAACAACAAAGCCCGCACTTCACCCTCGTGTTCTGCCACTCTATATAATAAATCATTTTTAATTACAAAGAACGGCATCGGTGGCATGGGATCTAGGTTTGTATAACCGTCAGTAGATACTACTGCATTTCTAGCATTTTTTAATTAATCGTCATTCCATTGTTCTCTTTTAAATGACGATCGAGTTAATAGGAACTGGGACGTTAAGTTTTGTATAGGATCTCTTTCGAGTTCAATGGGAGGGGCGACTGTCTCTACATCTTCTGCTTCAATCTGCTAAGAAGAAATACTAATTTTGCTTACAGTTCAGCTACTTTTGTTAAAAGAACTGAACTTCCAGAGCACCAGGGACCCCTTCTGTATGCATCACCCAACCAATACACTGTGCTTACTAAAATAAAGAACTGTAATACAATGTTACAACATAAATAATACATTGCTATAAGTATAGAAAAACCAAGGTTTTCTTTTAAATATCTAACCATTTATTTTCTGAATCATCACATTCCAATACAAGGTCAAAAGCAACCAGAGTAATGTGCAGAAATTCACCACCACATCATTGCAGTTAAACATGACTCTCACAAAATTCAACCAAAATCTGCCCTAGAAAGCAGTTAGCTTACTCAGTAATTTATACTTAGTAATGCTAATTATACCAGAGTGAACGACGTGATCAGGGATGTAGAATATAGTCAACCTGAGGACATTAATCAATAATTTGAGAAGATCAAATAATTAATTAATGGTGAGCCAATATTATCCACGGTTTCTATGTCCATGAGAGAGACAGCTAAATCATTAACTTTGTGCACCTCCCAAACTCTAAATAGCATTCTACATTTTAACAAATTTAAGAATGGCTCATTTCATAATCTCAACCTGCATAACTTGCCTGGTAAGATTATTTTCGTTCACTTCTTGTTCTAAATATACATTTTTGAAGATCTGTCAGATTCTTATGAAAACTATTTTCCGTATACACTATATGGATTGACTTTCATCAGACCCTGGGCACTCTCAGTAATGTCTACAAATAGCAGGCATGCATCATGGGATCCTAAGAATAGGGATACATGATGCATGTTCTAATTCTCTGTTAGCTGCACTCTCGACTTATGTTGAAAACTATAAGATGAAGGAAGACATGGACAATTATCGGTAGCTAAAAGGTAGTACATAATTAATTGGGGGTGGTGTGGGGACACATAAGAATATAACAAATTTGAAAGTGATAAATTACTTACTTTCATCCATGCATTTAACCATTTTTGAAGTAGAGTGACACGTAGCCATGTGTACCCAGGAAATTATAGATGCAAAGCCAAGAATAAATTATAAATGACACTTTTTATATGGCATACTCTGGCACTCTGGGTTCAGCAAATATAAAATTAAGGAACATCATGGGAATTAAACTGTGCAGAGAAAAAGACCAACCAATACAATATGAGAGCTTAAAAAAAGAGAGTCACCTACAGAACACATTCATAAATAAACAAAACACCTACAAGCCCAATCCAGCCCTCATTACTCATTTGCTTCCTATCTTTTCTACTTCAGTGATAGTCACTCTGCCTTTCACCACCCACTCCTAATTGTCATACTTTCTACCTTAAACTTATAGAACCTGACCACCTTTGCTCCTGTCTGGAATACAGTCATTACCTTTCATCTTAAAATGAGCTCAGCGTGCTCTGGTATTTTAGTTTCACAGCACTGACTAAAAAAGTAGCCAGTTAAAAATTTTATGAGCAATGACCTAACAAAAAAGATGTGGTCAATTAAAAGACAAGAGTCAGTAACAGAAGCCAGAAAGAGAGTTTACAAAGCCAAAACACTAAGCCAAAAATTAAAGAAAAAAATATCAGAGCTAATTTCTCTCGCCAGGAGTCAAAAAATAGGAATAGCAAGTATCACATATATATTCAATCTTTATGACGAAGAGGAACAATGACATTATCATTTTGAGTCTTTGTGGGTCTACAGGTGGCTGATCAAGCCAATATGAGCCCAAAAGAATCTGTCAGAATATGGACAACTTATATCAGGAGGCAGATTTTGTTCCAAGATTCACTGTCAGAGCTTTCTTTGTGCAAGACTTCTTTTCTCATCAGCTGAACCACCAATGCCATGATTCTGTATGAGGTAAGCATCTCCCAGCAGTCTGAGCTGGTGCCAAAGTCCCCTTCAGAGTGTTATTGTAATGCTTCCTTTGACATACAACAGAGTGTCTTTTCAGAAATGTTCACCATACAAAATCTTGTTTGGCAGGCATTCTTCTGGCATATACATGGCATGGCCAGTCCAATTTAGCTGGGCCTTGCATAGCATGGTGCAAATATTTGTTATGCTAGACTCTGTAAATACTTCCATGCCAGGGATCTTGTCTTGCCATCTAATGTTCATGATCCTCCAAAGGCAGATCATGTAAAAATGAGTGAGCTTCTTCGCAGGGTAGGATTGCAGCAAAATAGACTTTGAAATTTGTTTCCCACTTGATATATTGACACTCCCACAAAGGTGGTACTGACTTTGGCAATACTGGCATTGACATCATCATCTATGTGCACAATCTATGAAAGTGTGCTGCCATAGTAGGTGAACTTGCCAAATGAGTTTAACCTTAACCCTCTCAGGACTCAGTGAAAAGCTCACCTGGGGCCTGCTGGAGCATCACTTCTGACTTTTTGTTAAAGATAGTGAGGCCAAACTTAGAGCATGCAGATTGAAATAAGTCCAGGATAGTCTGCATGTCTTTTTGTGAGCTGTTTTTATCTGTGATTTATTTTGGCTTTGAGCTGTTTCACATTAAAATGTTTCCTTCCAAGCAAAAATGTATGTCAATTCTCAGACTGGAATCTCTGAATGCTTCATATAACATTATGGAAAGCATGAGACTGAATAGGGAAGGAGCTAGGACATAGCTTTCTTTGACTCCATTTGTGAGAGTAAATGGCTCTGAAATTCCACCATCATCCTAAACACAGGCTAACATGCCATCATGAGGCTGTCTTACCATCAGAAATATTGTCTCTGGACATCTAAACTTCATGATTTTTTCACCCTGCTACGGCTAACTCTGTCAGATGCATTGGTCAGGTCCACAAAGGTAAATATCAGAAATACACAGCCTGACATTATGTTCTTGACGTTTTAATTGGAGCTGCTTAGTGGCAAAGGTTTTATCACCAATTCCCTTTTGTTTCCTAAAGCCATACTGGCTTTCATGTAACAGTCCTTGATCCAGGTGTACTGTGATGCAGTTCCAAAGGATTCTAGCCAGTATCTTACCTGTTACGGACAGCAGGGCAATCCCATGATTGCAATCGCATATTTGAAACATTTCTTTGTGCTTGTAGAGGTGGATTACAGTGGCATCCTTGAACTCTTGAAGTATGCATTTCTGACCCCACATGATACAAAAGAGGTTAGTCAGCTTCTTAGCTAGGTATGTTCCACCAGCTTTATAAACTTCATAAGGCATCAGTACTTGGAGCCTTTCAGCTTTCTGGGTTTCATAGAACTGAAGAGGTTCATTCAGGAACTTGATGATTTCCACCTAGGGAAATGCTTAATGGGTTCATCATTTGCATTGGAGGGACAATTTAGCATACTCTCAAAGTACCTAACCCACCACTCTAGGAGCTTAGCTTTTTCACTAATATCCAACAGTCGGTGCCACACATGGACTTTGTCACACTAAAGTCCTATCTGGCTTTCTTCTGATGATGATGTAGTCAATGAGATGCATCCACATTGTCTTGTTACGGGTAGGCAGAAAGAAAATAGAAAATGGTGTACAGCCCCAAACGATGATATCCATTGCTATTGCATTTCCCACTGTCTTGTCTGCCAATAATTCCATCCCATTCTTTGTAATTGAAATGGACACCCAGAATAAACTTTGTCAGTATCTGATGTAATAATTGAGTCAAATTCCTCCTTTTTACCTGGGTTGATCAGTATAGGCGTGTATGCGCTTATCAGTTTAGCATGTTTCTTTCCAGTGGTTGGCAGTAGAAGTGACATTGCCCTTTGGTTTTGTATTGAGTTTGTTGACCACTTTTGATATTATTGCAAAATCCACACCTGCAACGTTCTTCCTTTTGTCAACCACTCCAAGAGAACCTATATCCTGAACCTGATTCAATATGTTGATCTGCTTCTGCCAGGAATGCCAGCTATATTCTGAGAATTGTACCTGGTGAGTTCTCTGGCAATAAGCGTCATTCTTCTTTCATGTCTCTCAGCCTCCTTATCTATACTAATAAAAGGCAAAGCCCTCACTGACTCGCTCACTCACTCACTGACTGACTGGCTCACTCACTCATCACTAATTCTCCAACTTCCCGTGTAGGTAGAAGGCTGAAATTTGGCAGGCTCATTCCTTACAGCTTACTTACAAAAGTTGGACAGGTTTCATTTCGAAATTCTACGCATAATGGTCATAACTGGAACCTATTTTTTCGTACATATACTATAATAGACATAATTTAGTGCCTGCCCATATAAGGCCATCCATCAGCGGCAATCCAATAGAAACACTGCTGCTAAATATTCACGGGTGAAGGACTGTGCTTATGCAGACGAAGATGAGATGGTCAGGGTGGTGTTTGGCACAAACTCAGCGAAACTGCGAGAGAAACTTTTAAGTGCCGGGTCTTGGCTAACATTAAATACAGCCGTGGACATCACATGAGATGGCACCAGCACAGCTGGGAACCTTCGATGCATGTACACTGAGAGGCTCACGTGAACTGACGCAGTGCACAGACAAAAAGCAACAGTTCCAAAGAGGGCTGAACAAAAACCGAATTACATAATTGAGAAGGCAGCAAAAAAATATGAAGCGTGTGACACATACAAGCATATTCATAAGTGCAACTACTGCGGAAACAAAGCACATGGTGGAAAAAGTCAATGTCCCGCTTAAGGAAGACAGTGTAAAAAAAAAAAACCCGTGCATGCAGTGTGTCACGTCTCAGATAAAGAGGAAGATGAGCTGTTTATTGATGCAGTAAGAAACGAATTGATGAATGAAACCTGTTATCTTTACAACGATTGACAAACATGGAATGTAAATTGAACACAACACATCCTACAAATACGAACATGATTGAAAGAAATAATGATAATCAAATCCTTGATGACAGCAACACTCAGTAACACTCACAAAACAATCACTGTATATTGACAATCATGTTACGATATTTTTAAAAATTTTCCCTTTTCTTTTTCATAACTTCTTTAACACACTACTTCTCCGCTGTGAAACGCGGGTATTTTGCTAGTATATATATATATATATATATATATATATATATATATATAGCAAAATACCCGTGCTTCGCAACAGAGAAGTAGTGTGCTAAAGTAATAAAAAAGAAAAGGAAACATTATGAAAATAACGTAACATGACTGTCAATGTAATTGTTTTGTCACTGTTGTGACTGATGAGTGTTGCTTTCATATATATACATATATATATATATATATATACACACACACACACACATATATATAAACATACAGTATATATATACATATCCATACATATATACATATACACACATATATATACACACACATATATACACATACATCCACATATACAGTGGTGTGAAAAACTATTGCCCCCTTCCTGATTTCTTATTCTTTTGCATGTTTGTCACACAAAATGTTTCTGATCATCAAACACATTTAACCATTAGTCAAATATAACACAAGTAAACACAAAATGCAGTTTTTAAATGATGGTTTTATTATTTAGGGAGAAAAAAAATCCAAACCTACATGGCCCTGTGTGAAAAAGTAATTGCCCCCTTGTTAAGAAATAACCTAACTGTGGTGTATCACACCTGAGTTCAATTTCTGTAGCCACCCCCAGGCCTGATTACTGCCACACCTGTTTCAATCAAGAAATCACTTAAATAGGAGCTGCCTGACACAGAGAAGTAGACCAAAAGCACCTCAAAAGCTAGACATCATGCCAAGATCCAAAGAAATTCAGGAACAAATGAGAACAGAAGTAATTGAGATCTATCAGTCTGGTAAAGGTTATAAAGCCATTTCTAAAGCTTTGGGACTCCAGCGAACCACAGTGAGAGCCATTATCCACAAATGGCAAAAACATGGAACAGTGGTGAACCTTCCCAGGAGTGGCCGGCTGACCAAAATTACCTCAAGAGTGCAGAGACGACTCATCCGAGAGGTCACAAAAGACCCCAGGACAACGTCTAAAGAACTGCAGGCCTCACTTGCCTCAATTAAGGTCAGTGTTCACGACTCCACCATAAAAAGAGACTGGGCAAAACGGCCTGCATGGCAGATTTCCAAGATGCAAACCACTGTTAAGCAAAAAGAACATTAGGGCTTGTCTCAATTTTGCTAAGAAACATCTCAATGATTGCCAAGACTTTTGGGAAAATACCTTGTGGATTGATGAGACAAAAGTTGAACTCTTTGGAAGGCAAATGTCCTGTTACATCTGACGTAAAAGGAACACAGCATTTCAGAAAAAGAACATCATACCAACAGTAAAATATGGTGGTGGTAGTGTGATGGTCTGGGGTGGTATTGCTGCTTCAGGACCTGGAAGGCTTGCTGTGATAGATGGAACCATGAATTCTACTGTCTACCAAAAAATCCTGAAGGAGAATGTCCGGCCATCTGTTCATCAATTCAAGCTGAAGTGATCTTGGGTGCTGCAACAGGACAATGACCCAAAACACACCAGCAAATCCACCTTTGAATGGCTGAAGAAAAACAAAATGAAGACTTTGGAGTGGCCTAGTCAAAGTCCTGACCTGAATCCAATTGAGATGCTATGGCATGACCTTAAAAAGGCGGTTCATGCTAGAAAACCCTCAAATAAAGCTGAATTACAACAATTCTGCAAAGATGAGTGGGCCAAAATTCCTCCAGAGCGCTGTAAAAGACTCCTTGCAAGTTATCGCAAACGCTTGATTGCAGTTATTGCTGCTAAGGGTGGCCCAACCAGTTATTAGGTTCAGGGGCAATTACTTTTTCACACAGGGCCATGTACGTTTGGATTTTTTTTTCTCCCTAAATAATAAAAACCATCATTTAAAAACTGCATTTTGTGTTTACTTGTGTTTATATTTGACTAATGGTTAAATGTGTGTGATGATCAGAAACATTTTGTGTGACAAACATGCAAAAGAATAAGAAATCAGGAAGGGGGCAAATAGTTTTTCACACCACTGTATATACATACATATACATATCTACATATACACACATACATATACATACACACACATATATACACACAAATACATATATATACACATACACACACATAAACATATATATATATACATACATATATACACATACATCCACATATATATATACATACATATCTATATATATTCATATACACACACACACATATATATATATATATTATATATATACACACATATACAGTCTTTGGGGTGCGAGCAACTTTTGCTGGGGGTGCCAGAATCCATCAAGGAAGAAAAATGAAAAACATAATTTGTACAAAATCTTAATTTATTTATCCATTCCTAAATAATTAAATGGGCAGGCTATTTCGTATCAGTGCAATACGCTGCTTGTTAAAACGGATGACTTCCGCTCTTACGTGCAAGTCTGCGTGGATATTATGAACTATCGTTTCTGCTCAAGTTCTATTTAAATTTTAAATAGAAGGAAATTTTATTTAGTCAACAGAATATTATTCCAGAATAAATCAACTCAAACCTTAAATAACATATTTTGCTCTCCATAAAAATATATCCTGTCTAAATTATACAAGTTAGAAATAAAGTAAACGTTAAAAGAACAAACATTCAAATTTCTTTACTCTTATGTAATTTTATATAAAAATAAACTTAAATTTTAAATATCCCAAAAGATTTTGCTCTCCATAAAAATATATCCTGTCAAAATTATAAAAATTCAAATATGAACATGGTGCATAATAAAACCTGGAAATATAAATAAAACTTGTTCTTTTCAGCAATAACAAATCAAATCATTCAGTTGTCTTTGGTCTTTTTATCATAAATGCGCCTGGCATCTTTTTTTGGCAACAAGTTCGTTTATGTTTGGTATGAGGTTCTGTGTTGTGGAGATTCTCAGGATGGACTGCAGGTGCTCATCAGTGAGGCGACTCCTGTGTCCTGTCTTGTTAGTCTTCATGACTGAGAAGAGCTTCTCACACAGATATGTGGTACTAAACATGCACAAGGTTCGAGCCGCATGTAGACGGAGCTGGAGCATTTCTGCGGGAATGGAGTGAAGAAACTGTGCGGGCCGTGCAGTATCGTACTTTGCCTTCACTGTGCCATTACACTGCAGCTCAATCACCTCCACCTAAATCTGCACAGGTGCAGTTTCCACATCAACGGCAAATGGGTTGCGAAACAACTCAAAATTCTTTTTTTGTTCTTCAAAGTCACCAAAGCGCCGTGCGCTCAGTTTATCAGCAAAGTGCGTATTTGGGAACACCGTTGTGCCGACTTGGTTCAACATTACTTGTCAACAGGGAAAGTGGGGCAAGTTGCACTGGTGCATTTGTGTCTCCCATAAAAGTAGCTTCACTTGAAATCACTTTGTGATTTTGCACGGGTAAAAACGTATGCTGAAGTGTCAGATTCTTCTTTAACTCTTCTGCTTTCTGTATCTTGTGCATTGCATTCAGGTCTTTCAGGTTATCTTGATGTTTTGTCTCATAGTGCCGTCTTAGATTAAATTCTGTAATTATAGCCACATTAGCTGCACAAATGAGACACACGGGTTTACTGGCAATGTCAGTAAACATATACTCAGCCTCCCATCGGTTTTTAAAGGCTCTATGTTCAGAATCACCTTTTCTCTTTGGCATCGTGTGGGCTAGCTTCGCAATAACTTACAGCATCATAAGCTAGACTTGATTAACACGGTAAGTGTTCGGCAAGGCAACTGAAGTGATGCATTATGGGATTTGTAGTTTATTGTGTTACCAGCGCTTCATATCCCCGGGCCATTAATAACAATAATACAGTATATAAAATGATCTTGCGGGCCGGATATAATTACACACCGGGCCGGGAATCGAACCTCGGCGCTAAAGGCGAAGCCTCTACTATTGTGCCAGGGGGTGCTGTTTGTCTATTTGAGCGTAGCAGTGTAATTCCGTTTTTGTTCAGCACTCTTTGGAACTGTTGCTTTTTGTCTGCGCACTGCGTCAGTTCACGTGAGCCGCTGAATATGGTTTTATATGTCACATCAACTCGATCTAAATTGCACGATCACATTCGATAAAATATATCTTTTCAAGTTCTATTTAGTTGACACACATACCTTTGGTTGGAATGTAAGACGAATTTACTCTTTACATTTTTATGGTGAAGAAAAATTTATGCAATGATGCCTACATTTAACTTGCATTCCTACCAAAGATATTTTTGTCGACTAAATAAAAATTCCTTCTATTTAAAATTTAAATAGAACTTGAACAGATACGATAGTTCATAATATCCACGCAGACTTGCACGTAAGAGCAGGAGTCATCCGTTTTAACAAGCAGCGTATTGCACTGATACGAAATAGCCTGCCCATTTAATTATTTAGGAATGGATAAATAAATTAAGATTTTGTACAAATAATGTTTTTCATTTTTCTTCCTTGACGGATTCTGGCACCCCCAGCAACAGCAGCTCGCACCCCAAAGACGTGTGTATATATATGTGTGTGTGTGTGTGTGTGTATGTATATGTATGTGTGTATATGTAGATATGTATATATATATGTGGATGTATGTGTATATATGTATATATATATGTGGATATATATATATACTGCTCAAAAGAATTAAAGGAACACTTTTTAATCAGAGTATAGCGTAAAGTCAATGAAACTTATGGGATATTAATCTGGTCAATTAAGTAGCAGAGTGGGTTGTTAATCAGTTTCAGCTGCTGTGGTGGTAATGAAATTATCAACAGATGCACTAGAGGTGGCAACAATGAGATGACCCCCAAAACAGGAATGGTTTAACATGTGGAGGCCACTGACATTTTTTCCCTCCTCATCTTTTCTGACTGTTTCTTCACTAGTTTTGCATTTGGCTACAGTCAGTGTCACTACTATAGGCGATACCTGGACCCTACAGAGGTTGCACAGGTAGTCCAACTTCTCCAGGATGACACATCAATACGTGTCATTGCCAGAAGGTTTGCTGTGTCTCCCTGCACAGTCTCAAGGGCATGGAGGAGATTCTAGGAGACAAGCAGTTACTCTAGGAGAGCTGGAGAGGGCCATAGAAGGTCCATAACCCATCAGCAGGACCAGTATCTGCTCCTTTGGGCAAAGAGGAAAATGGATGTGCACTGCCAGAGACCTACAAAATGACCTCCAGCAGGCCACTGGTGTGAATGTCTCTGACCAAACAACCAGAAAGACTTCATGAGGGTGACCCAAGGGCCCCATGTCCTCTAATGGGCCCTGAGCTCACTGCCCAGCAGCATGCAGCTCGATTGGCATTCGCCATAGAATACCAGAATTGGCAGATGCACCACTGGTGCCCTGTGCTTTGTACAGATGAGAGCAGGTTCACCCTGAGCACATGACAGAAGTGAAAGGGTCTGGAGAAGCCATGGAGAACATTATGCTGCCTGTAACATCATTCAGCATGAGCAGTTTGGTGGTGGGTTAATGATTGTCTGGGGAGGCATATCCATGGAGGGTCACACAGACCGCTACAGGCTTGACAAAGGCACCTTGGCTGCCATTAGGTATCAGGATGAAATCCTTGGACCCATTGTCAGACCCTATGCTGGTACAGTGGCTCCTGGTGCACGACAATTCCTGGCCTCATGTGGTGAGAGTATGCAGGCAGTTCCTGGAGGATGAAGGAATTGATACCATTGACTGGCCACCACACTTTCCTGACCTAAATCCAATAGAACACCTCTGGGACATTATGTTTTGGTCCATCCAATGCCACCAGGTTGCACCTCAGACTGTCCAGGAGCTCAGTGATGCCCTGGTCCAGATCTGGGAGGAGATCCCCCACAACACCATCTGTCATCTCATTAGAAGCATGCACCGATGTTGTCAGGCATGTACAGTATACAAGAACACAGGGGCCATACAAAGTGCTGCGTACAATTTTGAGTTGCTGCAATTAAATTTTGGCAAAATGGACTAGCCTGCCACATAATTTTTCACTCTGATTTTTGGGCGTCTTTGAATTCAGGGCTCTGTAGGTTGATCATTTTCATTTCCATCAAACGATGTGGCATCCTTTCGTTCCTAACACATTACCCAGTCTATATCAGTATAGATATCCAGGAGGAGAGAGGGGCGGAGCTGTCAACTGATCACCACCTGGTGGTGAGTTGGCTTCGATGGTGGGGGAAGATGCCGGTCAGACCTGGTAGGCCCAAGCGTGTTGTGAGGGTCTGCTGGAAACGGCTGGCAGAGTCCCCTGTCAGAAGTAGCTTCAACTCCCACCTTCGGCAGAACTTCGACCACGTCCCGAGGGAGGTGGGGGACATTGAGTCCGAATGGGCCATGTTCCGTGCCTCTATTGTTGAGGCGGCTGACCGGAGCTGTGGCCATAAGGTGGTCGGTGCCTGTCGCGGTGGCAATCCCCAAACCCGTTGGTGGACACGGCGGTGAGGGATGCCGTCAAGCTGAAGAAGGAGTCCTATAGGACCTTTTTGTCCTGTGGGTCTCTGGAGGCAGCTGATAGGTACCGGCGGGCCAAGCAGAATGCGGCTTCGGTTGTTGCTGAGGCAAAACTCGGGCATGGGAGGAGTTTGGAGGCCATGGAGAGCGACTTTCGGACGGCTTCGAGGAGATTCTGGTCCACCGTCCGGCGTGTCAGGAAGGGAAGCAGTGCAGTGTCAACACTGTATATGGTGGGGATGGTGTGCTGCTGACCTCGACTCGGGACGTTGTGGGTCGGTGGGGGGAGTACTTCGAAGACCTCCTCAATCCCACTAACATGCCTTCCAAAGAGGAAGCAGAGCCTGGGGACTAAAGTCACCGAGGTGGTCAAAAAACTCCTTGGTGGCAGGGCCCCGGGGGTGGATGAGATACGCCCGGAGTTCCTTAAGGCTCTGGATGTTGTAGGACTGTCTTGGTTGACACGTCTCTGCAACATCGCATGGACATCGGGGACAGTGCCTCTGGATTGGCAGAATGGGGTGGTGATCCCCCTCTTTAAAAAGGGGGACTGGAGGGTGTGTTCCAACTATAGAGGGATCACACTCCTCAGCCTCCCTGGAAAAGTCTATTCGGGGGTTCTGGAGAGGAGGGTCCGTCGGATAGTCGAACCTTGGATTCAGGAGGAACAGTGTGGTTTTCGTCCGGGTCGCAGAACACTGGACCAGCTCTACATCCTTAGCAGGATCCTGGAGGGTGCATGGGAGTTTGCCCAACCAGTCCACATGTGCTTTGTGGACTTGGAAAAGGCATTCGACCGTGTCCCTCGGGAATCCTGTGGGGTGCTCCGGGAGTATGGGGTACCGGACCCCTGATAAGAGCTGTTCAGTCCCTGTACAACCAGTGTCAGAGCTTGGTCCGCATTGCCGGCAGTAAGTCGAGCCCGTTTCCAGTGAGAGTTGGACTCCGCCAGGGCTGCCCTTTGTCACCGATTCTGTTCATAACTTTTATGGACAGAATTTCTAGCGCAGCCAGGGTGTTGAAGGGGTCGGTTTGGTGGACTCAGGATTGGGTCACTGCTTTTGCAGATGATGTTGTCCTGTTTGCTTCATCAGGCCGTGATCTTCAGCTCTCTGGAGCGGTTCGCAGCTGAGTGTGAAGCGGCTGGGATGAGAATCAGCACCTCCAAATCCGAGACCATGGTCCTCAGCCGGAAAAGGGTGGAGTGCCCTCTCAGGGTTGGGGGAGATCCTGCCCCAAGTGGAAGAGTTTAAGTATCTCGGGGTCTTGTTCACGAGTGAGGAAAGAATGGATCGTGAGATTGACAGGCGGATCGGTGCGGCATCAGCAGTGATGCAGGCTCTGCATCGGTCTGTCGTGGTGAAAAAAGAGCTGAGCCATAAGGCAAAGCTCTCAATTTACCAGTCGATCTACCTTCCTACCCTCACCTATGGTCATGAGCTATGGGTAGTGACCGAAAGAATGAGATCGCGAATACAAGCGGCTGAAATGAGTTTCCTTCGCAGGGTGCCTGGGCTTTCCCTTAAGGATAGGGTGAGGAGCTCAGTCATCCGGGAGGGGCTCAGAGTAGAGCCGCTGCTCCTCCGCATCGAGAGGAGTCAGATGAGGTGGCTCGGGCATCTGATCAGGATGCCTCCTGGACGCCTCCCTGGTGAGGTGTTCGGCACGTCCAACCGGGAGGAGGCCCCGGGGAAGACCCAGGACACGCTGAAGGGACTATGTCTCCCGGCTGGCCTGGGAACGCATGGGATTCTCCCGGAAGAGCTGGAAGAAGTGGCCGGGGAGAGGGAAGTCTGGGCTTCTCTGCTTAAGCTGCTACCCCCGCGACCCGACCTTGGATAAGCAGAAGAGGATGGATGGATGGATATCCAGGAGGATTTCTTTTTCCTATTGAGATCTGATGTGTTTTCAAAGTGTTCCTTTAATTTTTTTGAGCAGTTTATAAATGTATGTATATATATGTGTGTGTGTGTATATATATATAAATTGTGTATATGTATATATGTAGGGATATGTACAGTGGTACCTTGGTATAAATCCTTAATCCGTTCCAGATCCTTGGACTTATACGAAACAGGGCTTATACCAAACAAATTTTTCCCATAAGAAATAATGGGAAAATGATTAATTCGTTCCCATGAAAAAAATCCTATTGTTATTGGCATATTATACATTGATGGGGTTGTATAAAATAATTTAAACACTGCTTAATACTAAAATAGATAAATACAAAAGCAATTAGATGAAATAAATGAAAATGACTTGTCCAATAACAATGAGTTTAATTTTACTGCACAACAAAGGAGAGCGTTACAGCTCTTCCAAAGGAGCCTCTTCAGGCAAATGTGAAGCACGGCCGTTCTTCTTCTTCTGGCAGTCTTCAATCCAAATCCTTAAAGCAGATTCCATCCAGACTACTGCCTTATTACATCAACTTACAACTCGTTTTGCACCCTGGTTAAAAGGACACTGCGGCCGTAGATCTTATATTCCTTTCCTACTTTTTAAATAAAAAGAATCGTAGCCTTCAACAAATCCAAAACGTTTACCTTTTCAGCAATCATTAACATCTTCTGTTTGCACTTGGGCACGGCCCCTGAAGCAGTAGCAGATCGTTTTGGAGCCATAATGAAGGGCTTGACTATACACAAAGATAAACACAAAAGAGCACAAAAGTTAACTCTTTACACAGCGAAACACGTTGATGCTGAATGAGCGAGATGAGACTTCCTGGTTAACATTGCATTCAGCACGCAGGAACTTAACTGCGTGCTCCGATTGGTTAGCTTCTCAGTCAGGAGAACTTAACTGCGTGCTCTGATTGGTTAGCTTCTCAGTCATCCGCCAATAGCGTCCCTTGTATGAAATCAACTGGGCAAACCAACTGAGGAAGCATGTACAGGAAGTAAAAAGACACATTGTCCACAGAACCCGCGAAGCAGCGAAAAATCCACGTTATATATATATAGTTATGCTTTCATATAAAATCCACGATAGAGTGAAGCTGCGAAAGTCGAAGCGCAATATAGCGAGGGATTACTTTACAGGTTAAAAGTTTTTTTTGTGAAGGCGCACGCCCGGTATATCACACGTGTTGTTCTAGCACACGAGTCGTATTCCAAACAAAGGTCGTATACCAAGCAAAATATTTTGCCTCTAAACAGGACGTATACCAAGTTGGACTTATTCCAAAGCAGACGTATACCGAGGTACCACTGTGTATATATATATATGTTTATATGTGTGTATATATATATATATATATATATGTTTATATGTGTGTGTATATATATATATATATATATATATATATATATATATATATATATATATATATATATATATATATATATATATATATATATATATATATATATATATATATATATATATATATATATATATATATATATATATATATATATATATTGTGAACGTGGCCCGGACACAGACAGGCGGACATGTTGTTTTCCACCACCACACGTTTATTTACAACAATATTTACAAAGTCAAAGTGCACACACGAACCACAACACAGTCCTGGCCACACAATGCCTTCTCTTCGGGCCGCCACCACTCTCTCTTCTCCTGCCTTGTCCTGCCTCCACCCGACTCCAGCCTCGAATGAAGAGAGACGGCCCCTTTTATATCATCCCGGATGAGCTCCAGGTGTGTCCCGGCATTCCTCCCTGGACACGCCCCAGTGTGGCGGAAATGCCGGCTGTTCTCCCGGAAGCTTTCCGGGTGTCCCTTCTCTTCTTACCCCCAGCACTTCTTGGTGTGGCGGAAGTGCTGAGGTCCAGGGTCCCCAAGGCATTGGGGCACCCCCTGGCAGTGACCACGGGTCATATATATATATGACAGCAACACTCATCACTCACAACAGTGACAAAACAATTACATTGACAATCACGTTACGTTATTTTCAAAATGTTTCCTTTTCTTTTTCATTACTTCTTTAACACACTACTTCTCTGCTGCGAAGCGCGGGTATTTGGCTAGTTATTAATAAGAGTATGTATGTTCCATGACCCAGCAGTAATGGAGATGATCTTGATTAATTTAATTTTGTTTTTTTTTTCTATCATTGAATTTGGGATACCTGCCAGCTGTTGGAGACTGGCCAAGTTAAAGATAGAGCAGGCAGTTTTCAGGGCACCTTTTTAGCTCCCTCCCCACTTTTAAGGACAGCAGTGTATCATTGAGTAGGGCTATTCAGTCACTCAGGTGACAGCTAAAGTTTTATTATTGAATTGTGACCCATAAGGCCTGAACTGCCCACATTCTGACAGACTCTTTTGGGCTCATATTGGCTTGATCAGTCATCTATCCAGTGAATCCACAAATGCTACTTTTCCACTCACCCATCGCAACTGGTCATGAATGAAAACTGAATGCTTGAGAACTGGGGGAAGGGTAATAGTGTTGTACACCTTCAGCCTTACTCTCTCTTCCAGGTACCTCTAGTTCAGGGCAGGACAAGTTCCCAATGATTGGAGATGGGGCTGGGAGCAGTGGATGAACAGGCCTTAAAACATGTCTCACTGTATGCTGTGTGTTCCACAGTGCAGTGCTGTCTTTGTCTTCCCACCTAGTCTCTCCCTTAGCATAATCTGCCGAGTCCAGACTTTGTGTGTTTGAGGGCAGACATGCCCTTTCTTATTGTCTAACAGTACACAGACAAGGACAGGACAGGAACATCTGGCTTCCCAATACAGATTCATGTGGATCTGCCCACTGCAACACCTACCATAAGTTATGGGACTAGTTCTCTCTATCATTACTCAATCCCCATCTATCTATCTATCATTACTTATTCCTTATCTAACAATACCAATTATTGAATTCTCCATTTTCTTTCTCTCTTGAACATGTGATTTTTTTTTCTTTTTTATATCATAGCTGAAGCCCATTGCACAAGTTTCATCAACACCACCTTATCTTATAAACCCCATTTAGGCATGGACTCCACAAGACCTCTGAAAGTGTCCTGTGGTATCTGGCACCAAGATGTTAGCAGCAGATTGTTTAAGTCCTGTAAGTTTCAAAGTGGAACCTCCATGAACAGGACTTTTTTCTCCCAGCATGTCCCACAAATGCTCAAGTGAATTGAGACCTGAGGAATTTAGAATCCAAGTCAACACCTTGAACCCTTTGTCATGTTCCTTAAACCATTCCTGAACAATTTCTGCATTGTGGTAGGGCATATTATCCTGCTGAAAGATGCCACTGCCATCAGGTAATACCGTTGCCATGAAGAGGAGGATGTGGTCTGTAGCAATCTTTAGGTAGGTGGTATGTGTCAATGTAACAATATAGCAGTCCACGTTATCTAAAAGAAAAAAATGATCCATCAAAACAAGCCACCTTCTTCCATTGCCCCATGGTCTAGTTCAGATTCTCACATGACCATTGTAGGTGGTTTTAGCAGTGGACAGGGATCAACATAGACATTCTGACTGGTCTGCTGCTACGAAGCTTCCATATGAGCAAGCTCCAATGCACTATGCATTCCAACACCTTTCTCCCATGGCCAGCCTCAAGTTTTTTGTAATTTTTGCTACAGTATCTCCTCTGTGGGACTGAAAAGGCTAGCATTTGCTCCATACAAACATCAATGAGCCATGGGCACCCATGATCCCATCGCCAGTTCACCAGTTGTCCTTCCTTAGATCATTTTTGGTAAGTACTAACCACTGCACACCAGGAACACCCCACAAGACCTGGCATATTGGAGATGCTCTGATCAAGACGCATACCAAACACAATTTGGCCCTTATTAAAGTTGCTTAAATCCTTACATTGCCCATTTTTCCTCCTTCCAACACATCACCTTCAAGAACTGACAGTTCACTTGCTGCCTAATACAGGGTGGTCCAGATCTAATTATGCAGATCCAGATCGTCTGGATGATTTTGATTTATGTGGGGACGATTCAAGTTCGGTGCAAAGACGATTTTTCATGTCGTCAGTTCGCACACTTCTCGATGGTCTGGGATTTTTCGGTTGATTTTCTATGTAATAAACTTAATAAGTTATAGCGTAATGAAAATTGCACAATTAGATCTGGACCACCCTATACAATATATCCCACCCTCTGATAGGTGTCAGTGTTACGAGATAATCCATGTTGTCCACTTCACATGTCAGTGGTTTTAATGTGGCTGATCGGTGAAAGCTACAAGTTAATTTTTCTAACTGTAATATTTTATGATAGGTATGCACTCTAATCAGTATTCTAAAGAGTAAAAAAATTAAGTATTAACCATCCACCATATGCATAAGTCATCCTGAAATACACTGCACTTAGCTAACAGAAAAAAGCAGCAGTTAAGTGCATTTTATTGTAAGGCTCAGTGGAGTGTACAATTTGAAAATTGGACAACAAAGAGAAAACTGCCATTGGCAGGCAGTAAACAAGGGTGTTTTCATTTATAAATGAAAGTACAGATGCTTAGTAAAAGTAAACTATAGTACTAGGTAAGCATACAGGAGAGCAAACTGCAAAATATTATCTTAATGCTTACTTAAAGAACATCCTATTTTATACAGCACTGTTTATGTATGTGTTAAATACAGGATATTATTTTATAATTATGTATATTCATATATATTTCTATAATAGAACAATAGAACAAAGCATGGCATAGGTTTGATTGTGATATATTGATTAATTTATTCAATCTGTACTCTTTGCCTTAGTTTTCAAAGGATACTTTACAATTTTTATTTATTTCTTTATATACAGTTTGCTACCATAATCATATCCAAACGCTGAAGATTAGCAATGAGCAGTGCAGACACAAATGCAAACAACATGAAATGCTCATTAAGAAACATTTCTTACAAATGAATATGGTACTGAAGTAACTGTTTCCTTATAGCATTGCATGGTCAGAATACGGATACAAATAAGGGAAGAAAATTCTGTAGAGAAGGGTGAATTAAAAAGAAAAAGGCTAATAAAACGTAAAATATTTTAAGTTTTACCAAAAATATTGCTCTAGTTTGAAACCTGCCAAAATACAAGTGACATCAAGCCAAGTAGAATACATACGAATGAGCACAATGGGAACACCTCTCATGCTAAAAAGCCATGGGGTGGGTCTGCATGAAACAGACATTTTCTGTCCTCTCTTTATCTGGAACATTCAGAGTTTATTACAGAAGTAATATTAGTTCTTTTTTCATTGCATAGCAGAAGGTTCTATAGTAGTGTACAAAAATATAATTAAAAATAATACATTTGCCTTCTCACATCAGTTTGAATGCCCCAGTGCGCTACTGTATGTAATTTTTTTCTGAAATATGTCATTTGTGCTGTTGCTGATTAGACACAACTGCCTCGATTTTATATAATCCCACTGTCCCTGAAAACAGTAAGAAGGAAAATGTAGACAGCTCTCCAAAGAAAAAGCTACACATCCATTCAGGCCAGCCTATGGCTCTTGCAATTAAGTCATATATATGGGATTTATTGAGTTTCACAATCTAATCTGAAAAAATACAAAAGTGAATGCCCAAGATTTGCTGCTCTGCTGGACTTCTTGCCCTGAGGCAAATCACAGCATCTTGTTAAGGGCTATCTAGACTTTCCTAATGGTAAACCTCTTCTTATTCTTTTGTAGCTATTCCCATTTTAATATGGGGTCAATAGTACTAGGTGTCATTTTGCTTGGCTTTTCTCTAATATGGAGTCAACAAATGTTTAACATTGTCCTCCTTGAATGTTCTTTTCACATTACACATAGAGGAACAAAGGTATGTGTCATTTGTAGTGGATTATTGTGAAGCACAAATTCATACAGTAAAGCAAAACATAATTCGACAAAATGTTCCTAAAGTTTATGGCATTATTAATTGCAAATTAAATAATCAATATAAAGATAACCTAATATTCTTAAATCTTCCATTCAGGATAAAAGAGGGTCAAAGTCTACAGCAGCAGCATTAGGCACCCAAGCCCAGGATGGGGTAGAAATCCATCACCGATCCTACTCAAAGCACACTACTCCTACTCTACACACTATTACAAAGCACACTACTCTTACTCCTTACACACTCAAAATACAACTTACAGATGACAATTAAGCTAACATACAGATTACTTGTAGACAAAATCTTGCACAGACACGGGGTAAAAGCATAAACACTAATAAGACACAGGATTTTGTTAGACAGAAATGCTAATTACTGCATCTCTGTACCCTCAAAAACACAGTAAAACTAGTAATTTGAATGTAATAATGCAGTGTCAAGAGCATGCACAATGTATCACTGAGCATCTTTACACAGTTAAGCCAGTTTTGATGATGATATGCCATAGCTCAACAAGATTGTGAGTTACTAAAAGAAAAAAAATACAATAGTTCAAAGGTCAAGCTATATGGCACTGAAGCTATTGATATTACATTTTTCAGCTGTAAAATTGATAAGAAAGAAGATCGTTAGGTCATCAAACATGAAGACAATGCTGTTCTTTTACCATCTCTTTCCAGGCAACGACAGGACCCTTTCAGTTTTAAAGGCTTCCTAAAAAGTGTTTTGTCAGATGTCATCTCAAAGTGAACAGAAGAAACAATTTGCCTGTCTGCAGCACAGTACTTTTCTTTCATCTCTTCCTTGAAATTCAATGAGTTACTCTGTTATGTGACAATAAAAAGACAGTAAGTAGTGTGACATCTGCATTTTGTAGCAGTAGTGATTTTGGTAATTTTATGAACCTTAATAATTTACTGCAACAAAACAGTATATGAATTTTAGAGTGGCGACTGACAGCATTCACTACAACATCTGAATGTTTATCTTGCAGGTCTCACTTCTAGTTTACAGTCAAGGTGAGAAAAATCTTATTAACACAAGTTGCAAAATTGCATTTTGTTTAACCACTATTGTGTTCAACATTCATTTTAAATGTAAAGTCTTGCTCTTTATTAAACATTTTTCTTAAGATATAAGTTCACTTCAGGGTGGTGTGGTAGTTAACACTGTTCACTTGCACACCCTGTGTCCTGGGATTGAGGCTGTTGTCTGATTATTGCATGTGTTCTGTCGGCATGTTCTGTTTTATGTCTGCTTGGATTTATCTCAAAGCACTCTGCTTTTCTTGCCATTTCCCCAAAGATATGCAAGTGGCGATTCTAAATTGGCCTTGTGGGACATGATTCTTGGTTTTTGCCTTATGCCCAACTCTTCTGAGACAGATGACCCTTAACCAACTTTGCTTCCATTTGGGAGAAGGGCGTCATCCCAACTGACTGGAAAAGTGGACTTGTCGTTCCTATGTGGAAAAGGAAGGGTGATCGCCTGGATTGCAGCTCCTACAGGGGCATGACATGCTCTTGGTGCCAGGTAAGGTCCTTGCCAGGGTCATCTTCAATAGGATCTGTGACCACTTGTTTACCTACCAGCGACCGCATCCTGGCAAATGCGAATATCGCCAGAGTTTCTTTGTAGCCTTTGACTATTTCCATAAGGCATTTGGCTCAGTTGATCGAGCCGCCCTGTGGGACATCCTGAGACTTTACAGGATACCGCTAAAATTGCTGGATCTCATAGGCGGCCTATACACTGTGATTACAAGTTCTGTGCAGAGTGAAGGCAGAACCTCTGCAGAGTGAAGGCAGAACCTCTGAATTTTTTCTAGTTGATTCTGGGGTTCATCAGGGGAGTGTTCTTGCTTCTACTCTGTTCATTGCTTCCATTGACTGGGTGTTGGGCAGGGTCGTGTGGTCCAGCGGTTGTGGGTCATCTGTTGGAGAAGAAAGATTCACTGATCTTGACTTCGCTGACGATGCTGTGATCCTCACTGAGTTAATGGAGGCTCTGATCGGAGCTCTCCAGAGACTGAGAGAGGAGTCTGAGTGCCTGAGCTTTGAGTGTCCTGGATAAAAACCAAGATCCAGGCCTTTAATGACCTCTTGGGCACAGCCATCAGCAGTGTGTCTGTTTGTGGAGAGAATGTTGACCTTGTCAAGAGGTTTACTTACCTTAGCTGCGACATTCATGCCTCTGGTAATTCTTCCTATATAGTCAGTAAACGGATTGGGAAAGTATGGGGGAGCCACAAGATCACTGGGAAGGGGTGTGTGGCACTCCTGATATCTTTGCAGAAGGATGAAAGTCCAAGTCTTTAGAGTCCTGCTACATCCCCTTTTGCTATATGGTTGCGAGACTTGGATGCTATCCAGTGACATAAGACAAAAACTGGACTCCTTTGGTATTGTTTCTCATTGGGGAATCCTTGGGTACCATTGGTTTCACTTTGTGTCAAGTGAACAGCTGCTCATGGAGTCCCAAATGAGGCACATTACCTGCACTGTGAGGGACCACCAGTTACGGCACTACGGCCATGTCACATGCTTCCCCGAGGGCGATCCAGTACACAGGATCCTCATTGTTGAGGTTGTGAGTGGCTGGACCAGGCCAAGAGGATGTCCTATTAACACCTGGCTACAGCAGATAGATGGTCATTTCACAGGGTGTGGGGGGACTGGACCACATATCTGCCTGGAGAGAATCCCGAGCTGTTTCGTTGTGTGGTGGCTGTGGCAACATACTGCACCAGTTCATGCTCCCCAACCTGACCGAATGCATAGTAGAAAGATTAAGTCTACCTTAATGTTAATGGCTCCTACACCAAATCCTACACCAAATGTCTTCTACTAAAAAACTGTGTTCTAGTTCCATTTTATGTGCTTCCAAAAAGTATAATTTCTTCCAACTGTGCAAAGTCAAGCAGTTGCAATATTTACTGATATTACAATGTATGCATGTTGTCACACACGTGCGATTAGGAGGCAGCTAAAGTAAAGTAAAGTAAAGTAACAGTAATACTACACCAGACCAGGGGGGTGGCGGAGTGTGCTGACTGTCTATTTCAGTTTCTTGTAGACCATTCCTGGGAAATCCCATCCGTTTCTGGTGCCACTGATGACGTCACTTCCGGTCCTGAAGATGTCACTTCCAGTTATGGCATTGATGACCTCACTTCCTATTCCAGCCCTTAAAACTACCATCTTTCCTCCATTTAATCAGTTGTGTTTGGGACTCTGTCTTGTAAAGAACTCGACTCTTTCAAACCTTTTTGCAGCCAGGATCATATTATACAGGTGGCTGCCCCAAACCTTTGTGACTGCCTATAGTCAATTTGTTACAATGTGTTTTGTTAAAGTATGCCTGGCTGTCAAGAGATTGCCAAAGGCAGAAGGCTCATAAGGCTGGCACATGACAAGGGTGAGGCCGGACAGGGTCTGTATTTCAAGAAAAGTATACAATTCAACACAACAGCACAAAACAGAATACAAGATAACTCAAATATGTTGTGAATAAAATTAAAAAGAATTGCTTTCAACGTGTTATAAAGATTAAAAAACAGTCAGCAGACTGAGGGTAAAAACTGACAGCACAACACAGCAATTATTAGTATGGTAGGTACAGATGGTTCTTATTAAAGAAATAAAACAACCTGTGGTGTCTTCTGTATATTGTTAATAACAGCATTTAGCTTTCTGTTTTCACTTCTTTCTCTTCCAAGTTGAGCCACAATTATACATGTTTCCATAATAATTTGCCCCTCGGCTCTCATTTTACACTTTAAGACAAACCAATCACAGCAGCTAGCTGATTTGATTTCCCTGTTTCTGTGTTTATCTGTGCATGATCACTCAAGTTCAGTTAAATGTGGTTTTGATGGAAGCATAGACTCTATCCACATGGTCTTCTCTATATTCTTCAGTTTCCTGATAACATCTATAGACGCAGTGCTTGAAGAAAACTGTCATTAAAACAGACAGGGTTGATATCAAGAAATGCTGCAAGAAATATTGAACTGGTGACCCTTCCAATGTAGATTCTTGCCTGGCACCCAATGATGTAGGAACAAACTCTGGCCTGGTGCAAACCTGAACTTAATTAAACTAGATTATAAAATAAATGGCTGGATATATGCTGTGTAATGGAGGAGAACCAAAATTGATGTTGTACCTGCATTATAGTTGCCATTATAAGCACAGAACAACATTTCTAAATAAAAACTTTGAAATTAAGAGTCGCACTGTACTTAACATGTTTGCTTTTTATCAATTTAAAATCATCTTTAAATTAAGCTCTTGCCTGGTGAAGCAAGACATTTCTTGTATAGGCCTAAAAACAGTGAATTTCTTTTTGGTATAATTTGTTTCAATATAATACAAAACATATTTGAGCACAGATGCAAAATTTTGCTTTTTGTATTACTGTGATTGCGTAAGCTTCTATTTATTTTTCATGTCATTCTAAATCAACTAAACTTAAAGTTTAAGGCAAAGCAGAATCAGTTTCATCACACAGCCTCCAACTAGTTTTAGGTGTGCATTCCAAGTTGATTTATCAAAAGGTACACTGATGACTTAAGAGAAAGTCATTCAGCTAGCACAGCAGTGTAGTGAGTAGCCCTGGTGCTCTACTATCCATGTTTTCCATGTGAAGCTATGTCTGCATGGGTTTTCTTTCCTCACACAGGATACGTTAACTGGAGACTCCAAACAGTCCCTGTTGAGCATGTGAATGTGTGGGACCTGCAATGGAATGATGCCTTGTCAAGACTGTACTCTAAACTGGACAAAGCTGGTTTGAGAATAAGGTGAGCTAACCCTTTGAATATGCCACAAATTCCCTACAGAACTGGTTAGAGGCAGTGATCACTGTTTAGATCAATGTGCAAATAAGTGGAAATAGATTTTCACTAGGAGAGTTCAATAACTGCCAATGTTGATAACACTGTCAAGGATTACAAGCAAAGAGGACCATTTAGGTAGGTTTTATAGAAAGGTTACATTTAATATTGATAGCTTTGTGGATTTGTGAAAACCAAACCTACTTGAATTCAACTAAATAGTACTCCAGCAATATGATGACAGCAACAGAGAAATGTTTCAGAAAAACCTGCAAGGCAAAGACTCTCTGTGCCACCAAAGTCTTAAAATACAACAACTCCTTTTCTTACAGATTGCCCAATATGGTATTTCAATAACTCAGAAAGGAAAGAGCTGCCAAAGCTTCACACCGCAAAGCTCCACAAAAATTAGCTTGATTAGGCCACTATGGAATAGTTAAATTATCCTGCATAATAAATGAACCAGCTGAAAACAATTAATATTATGTTCGGATTCAGCGGGTTGGAAAATGGATGGATGGATGGACTGGGACATATTCACTTTAAAATTACAGTAATGTAAAACTATTCTTCAAAAGCATAATGTTACTACACAGAACTACACAGAAACTGGATTAAGCAGCCAGGGAATGGTCAGATAGGTGGATAATTTACAAAGAATATACATCTCTCTATTATATAAAAAAATACAGGGGTGAGACAAGACATTTTAGCCTGGGACGAGATGTAACTTTTTCAGAGAGATACTTTCAAGTTCCGGAAGACGAGACTTTGTGCCAAGAGGTTTAACCACGCCCGGTGCCGGAAATAAAAGACAAAGAGTAGATGACAAAGCAGAACATTGTAAAGAGGTTAAAAAATGTTGGCGCGGTACACATGCAGAGCAGGTTAGAGATAATGGAAGTACTAAAATTCAAAAGTCTCAAAAAATTATAGTAAAGATCGCAATAGCGCAAACAAATGGAAATTATTACTCGGTGAAATAACGGAATATTGAAAAGAGATTGAATATATTGTTTGAACTTGTAGATTGTCTAATTTGTGTTGCCATCAGGGAAAAGTAATGTTTATTCTCAATGAAGAACAATAGCATGTAGGCACACACCATGGCTTACAGGAAAAGATCAGAGACCACATCAGGTGACACTGAAGCACGATGCACAGTTAAATCAAACATGTGCAACTGTGGGATGCACAATGCAGGTGTGACAAACACGGACAGCTTCCTGTGGCAAATGACATTTGCTTGTGTCTTTACAGCAACCCGGTTGTTTTCATTGCAACCGAAATTTATACACTCTGATCACAAAAAGTCATACAGACATTCACTCTATAAAAAACAACAAGATACGTAACTTCAACTCAGTGTCAAGCCAAATGCAGGATCCTTTTTGCTGATGAAGAATGAGAAACAATGAGATGGCAGGACACTGTCACACATGCCAAAGCAAGATATTTATATATTTAGCAGCTTGCTAAAACTGTGGTGAATCACCTTGCCAGACAGCCTCCATTGTACAGAGTACACGTCATGAGGTGAAAGACCTTTCAGAAGAACTCTGTAATAGTAAGAAGGGCATGAACCACCTTTGCCTGAAGGCCAGAAGTCTGAGTGTTTTCTAGTGTACAACAGTGTTAAATTATTACTAAAATTCCGACTATGATATCGGTTTCAGCTTTCCTACCTAAGTACCTTTACCGAAACAGTACTGAAGCAAATAATGGAAAACTCCCCAAAATCTCATTCTACAATCAACCGGGTCGCACACTCAGTCTACCCAGTGTACCATGCAAGCATGTACCACTACAAGCTACAGTTTTCCTTTGAATTCTCCAATGTGTCGAAATTTGTTGTCCCTCTCAGATTCCACAGCAAGAGAAGAATAGGGAAGTTATGGTGGTTTGTCCACTGGGGAGTCTAAAGCACACCAAAGGGGGAGAAGATAGGTTTGGGTTATTTGTCCTACACCAAGGCCACCTCCATACTACTGTGTTTTCATTTAATGGCTGAGTTTTTAAATAAAACCTTTCTCCATCCACAATAGAGTTTCCATTTTGTTTTTAAAAGGACCCCTATCCATAATAAAACGTTCAAAAACTAATTTGATATAGGACCTTCACCTGCACTGGGTACGCACACATTGGTGGCAAACTCTGCAAAGGGACTGCATAGTGAAAAATACGGCACCCCATGAAAATCGGGTTCCACTGTGGTTGATACACTTTCAAAATTATCATTGCATTCAGGACTCTGATTGCATAGAAAAAGAGAGAAAATTGCCTCTTCAAATTGCCCCAGTGCCACAAATAATGCACTAATTACAGTTGAAAGTAAGAGCCTCCAGTATAGGCAGCAGTCTTCTTGCCATTAAATGAGAACACCGCAAATGTTAAAGTGGCAAAAAAAGTGTTTCGCTCCATTTTCATTAGCGAGAGGTGCACGACTTGTATCAAACTTTTGTAAAATAATTCAAAGGGGAAACATACATACATAATAAATGTGTGTGTGTACGTGTGTGGCTTTACTGCACAGTGCTTTCATGACTCTCTCTGCCCTACAATATTGTTATCTCAGCTGCATTCTACACCCATTCACTTTGTAACAAGGGTTGATTAGAGGCTGTCAACTGAGTTATTTACAATCTGATTTTCATAGGGCTCAGGCATTTTAACTAAAATTTATAACAACTGTACCGAATGGTAAATAATTTGCCTTTTATACATGTATACAGCATTTAAACTTTACAAAATGCAATTTGGATGTATTCAGGTAAGCAGCACAATAAGGACCATGGAAAGCAACTCTTCTATGGCCGCTGTGTTGGAAAATGTTTTTCTTCTTTGTCAATCTAGCGGCACAGTCTCTTCAACTCACAAGCTCATCTGTCAGTTTCTCCTCTCCATCAACTCACAAGCTCATCTGTCAATGTCTCCTCTCCATCTCTTTCTTATATGCATCTTTGCTGTTGGACTTCTTAGACTGAATGTTTCATGGGTTGTGAGATGTGAGTTAAGGAAAACTTATTTTATTTTGTGCCAAAGAAACGAAAGCCATCAATGATGAGTCAATGACATTGTCTCACATATTGCTGCAATAAAAAGTACAATAAAAATTGGCAGGCATATCACTTGGCACAGAATTCACACTTGGATGAACTTTTGTAATTTTATAACACAAACATGGGGAGACCCATCACATACATTCACGACACACAGTTTAAGAAACACTGCTCTAATGCATCAAAAGTGGCAGGGGAGTTGTTGTCCCCCATGGAGTCTACAGTGTGTCAAAAGCAGGAAGAACAAAGAGCTGAGCACAAGGTCTTTTAAAACTACTTTTTACTTCCAGTACCGAAATTCTCAAAATGTTGGTACTGTACCATTTTAAAAATTGTGTTTTTCTGTACTTTTTTCAACACCGGTATACTGCGCAACCCTACTGTACAATAAAGCAGACCTGGCTGATTTTTATATAACAAAAGAGTTTATTGAAACAATGTGTTACCAAGAACACAGTATACTGCAGAAAATGTTTGGGCCCATTTCAATAGCATTCTGCACGAAGAGGTAGGGAAGGCAGCATGTGGCAAGCCAACATCATTTACAGTCAACCTGTGTTACAAAGACAGTAATGGAACCCATCTAAAAAAACATTATGGGCAGATGATTTTGTAATTATAATGTAAATTGGATACAGTCAATCAATTATCAATAAATCAGACCTGTCCCACAGAGCCCAATGAAGGGGTAGTATTATTGTAGTAGTAGTATTGCTTAACAGATCTAGTATCCTTGATTTGAATCTTACACCTGGTCACTGCCCATGTGCAGTCTGCATATTCTCTTCTGGTTTATCATGGTGAAGAGGTCTGTTTGTCCCTATGAGCTATGTTGTACAGATCAGAGAAAGGCAAGAAACGTGCTCCCAGGTGAGGGTTCAGACAGAGAACAAGTGCAGATGCACAAATTAAAAAAGAATACCTCACCTGGTATGGGGTTACTGGGGCCTCCACATGGAGCAAGGGGGTAGTGTCTGCAGGCAAGCACCTGGTAGGTGAACCTGCCACAGGGCTTGATTGGGCACAGCCCAAAATAGTGATGTGAGACTGCCTTCCGCTGGGCCCACCATCTGCAGTAGGAATGGGGGCCTAGGTGCAATGGGGCCTGGACAGCAACTAGAGGTAGAGGCCTTGGTAAACTGGAACCCAGACACATAATCTGACTCTTGGAACACTGAATGTCGCCTCCCTTGAAGGTGAGAAAGAGTGCTACCAACTAGATATACAATAGTTGGATTAACAGCCACCCACTCGCTTGGTTCTGGAACCAAAGCTCTTGGAAAAATGCTGGACTTTACTTTAGAGTTGCCTAGGGGGAAGGAGTCAGGTGGGACTGGGCTTCTTATTGAGCCCCTACCTGAAACAGAATGACCTCTCTGATCTAAACCCAAGAGGTGTTTTGTTATGGGACTTCTTTAAGAGGCATGGTTTGTCCGTAACAAACACCAAGATCAAACATAAAGTGGCTCATAAGTATACTTGGTACCAGAGCACCTTAGGCCAAAGATCTATGATCAGTTTTATAATCGTATCACTAGATTTGCGACCATTTGTACAAGACACTCAGGTGAAAAGAAGGACAGCGCTGTCAACTGATCACCTGCTGGTGAGTTGGGATACATGGTGGGGGAGGAACCAGAACAGTCCTGGAAAGCCCAAGTGAGTAGTGAGGGTAGACTAGGAACATCCTGGGAAGGTTCTTGTACAGAAAATTTTCAACTCCAACTTCTGAAAGAGCTTTTCCTACATCCCGGAAAGGCTGAGGACATAGAGACTAAATGAGCCTTGTTCAAAGACTTCATTGTGGAAGGTGACATGTGAATTAGTGCAGCAACTAATGATTATTTTGATAATCAATTAATTGCATTATAAACAAAAGTTTATTTGAAATTAAACACAAAGTTGATGAAATGGAACATTCACCAAATAAACAAATTTGTATAAAATTTTCAGAAATGTATTTTTTTTTTAAATTAACAACTTTTTTTTTTCTTTATTTCACCTTATACAATTTCTTGTATTAGAAATTTGTTAGTTTTCACATACCCCTTGGGGTCAAAGCGCAGGGTCAGCCATTGTACAGCGCCCCTGGAGTAATTGCAGGTTAAGGGCCTTGCTCAAGGGCCCAGCAGAGTAGGATCTCTTTTGGCAGTGATGGGGATTCGAATCAGCAACCTTCAGGATACCAGCACAGATCCTTAGCCTCAGAGCCACCACTCCACCGCTTAAATATAGATATAATGTAGATATGTTAAACAAAATATAGGTTTTCATGTAGCATATAAAATATCTTTAAAATCACATTAAACATACACTTCAAAATTAAACCTGTAAGTTTCAAGTTTTGTTTTTTTTTTTTCTATGAAACAGATGGTTTACTGGCAAAGCATCATGTAAATATCTGACCACAACAATATTATGCAGTAACGTTTGACCGAATATTGTTGTCATATGTTGGGAAAATGTCCTGGCTATATTTATTTTGCAGCAAAACAAGTCGTTTTATCTGAAAGTTCATATCTTTTTTCATCATAATTTTTCTTTTTGTTTTGAGTCTGGAAACCTTTTTACCACCACTGATTCCTTGGCACATTTGCTTGCAGCCAATACACTGTTACAGCCTGCTGAATGTCACTTGTCGTTGGATGTGTGCTCTTAGATTTTCCATTAGAAATTGTGTAACCCTGTCACAAAATCTGTTTTGCTGGATAAACTAGGCTTGCTGCAGTAGTACTTGAATATTACCACAACCTCCTCCAGATTGTATAAAAGCCAGTTCAAGTCCAATAGCCAACTAGTATGTAACTTTCGCTTTTTCACTCCACTCCTATCTTTTGACTCAGAATGAGTGATACGCCTTTCAATCGTGATTAATGTGATATGGGATTCACCACTACACTATTGTTTTAGATTTCCTTTGCACATAAGGGAGAAAAAAAAGGGACTTGCGTTTCTTTGAAACCATGTTATGTAAACACGAGGTAATGTTACATTGGTTTGCAAATGTGTAATGCAGCACTATAATTTAGCAGAGTCAAAAAAAAACAAATATGGGAAATGAAAATCTGACGTTTACTAGACAGCCTATCATGAAATTCTGTAGCATATGGTAGTGTTTTATTCGCACTGAATATGGCTGGATTAAGACTTGAGTTATTTCTCTCCAGCAGTTAAGTAAAAGAAAATATAAAAGAACTTCACTTTCATCACCCAGATAACCTATGTGCCTTCCAATCATCTCACAACAGGTCCTCTTTTCTTTCCCACTACCTTAAAAAGCTTTGCATTCTTAACTTAGAATTGCAGAAACCAAATATGATGAATCTAAACAAAAAAATACCGTAATTTTGAGGAACAATCAATAAGGTATTAAATTAAAACTTTTACATTTTCAGCCCCAAAACTGGCATCTCATTAGGAGGTCAAACCAATACAGAGAACTAATAATACAGTTTCTTAATTTCACTAATGGGGAAATATTTGATCATACTGTAGAAAGATCTGGGTGGGTTATTTTATAATGATACCAAATGTGGGGGATTCACAAGTCTAAGGATGTTTCAAGTAGCAGGGTTTTATCATCATCTTTTTCAAATGTTATTTCAGTGGAAAGGTAAACAAATGAAACTCTCTTGTATTCTTGGAAGAAACATAAAGTGAAGGCTTCTGACAACTTGTTTATTTCTATGAAAATGCATGCAATATGAAGTAGGTGTCCTATGAGAGCAAATAAAGAGGTGTAGAAAACGTAACCCACGAGAGCTCTTACCTCAGTGGATTTGGACCTTTCTCTATGAAAACAGTGTGGTTTTGAAATAGCTTGTCACCAGACTCTACTCCCAATATATGTATAGTTAAATGTCTTGCACAAAATATTAACTGAACTGTGTGATCGACAAGCACCCTGTCCAGAGCTGGTTTGGGTCTTGGGATCAGTGTTGTGAAGATAAGCTCCAGCCTCTTTTTACTCTGATTTGATTAAATGGTATTGATAATCTTAGGTTTTCTTATATTAACTAAATGTAAAAGGGACGCCAGTAAATTAAAAAAGACAAGTCCGATCACAGAGGCATCTTCACCTAAATAACATTTTTGTTCACGATGAGAGTATGAAGAAAAAAAGAAAAAAAAAAACATTAACTGCAAGTAAAAGAGTCAATTGGCAATGAGGTCTAAACATATAACCATTAGCTCATCGTCCCTGGAGAATCTGTGAGGGAAGAAATGAGCTGCAGGGCTGACTGGCTGTCAAGAATTTTGTTTATTGCATGATTTATACAATATGGATCCTTACTTTTATTACATGGGGTAACAACTACAAAGCACACAATATGGAAGTGAAATATTTTTCAACATAGCATTTTAAAACCTGACTCTTAAAATTCAGATTCACAACGGGGCTAGAGAGAGAAAGGACAGAAGAAACCCTAGACAGGGTATCAGTCCATCACAAAGCTCACTCAAGCACTTATCTACTTGTATGCGTACAGCCACACAGAGTTGAAAGTTATCAATTAACCTATCGCCTAAATCATGGTGTCCAACTCCGGTCCTGGTGGGCCGCAGAGACAGCATGTTTTTATTCTAACCGTTTTCCATGACCGATACCTTCAACTTTCTTTATTTTCAGGTTAGCTGGTCAGGTGGCGGCTTGATTTGTATTTCTATTGTTTGGCTGCTCTTTAAGGGAAAAAGAAATAACTAAGGGGCCCTAGTCACGTCAATTAAAGCTAAGGCAAAACAAGTTAATCATCAGCAAAAATGGCTCACTAATTAAGAAGATGGTTACAATGAAAATCTGCAGCCACTGCGGACCACCAGGACCGGAGCTGGACACACCTGGCCTAAATCTTTGGGCTGTAGAAGGAAAACTGAGGAGCTAGAGGAAAAACTTACTTGATCATAAAATAACATTCAAATTTACAATGCTAGATTTGGTAAATTAGCTTTAAAATAAGGAGATTTAGACTGACCTACAGAATGCATTATTGTAGTAGGGATCATACAGGAAAAACCGGAGAGTAAGGAGTTACAAAACTAAGAAAATTAAGGTGGTCTAATATAAATCATTCCATCCGTGCAGGTCCAAATGTGAAATGTTTATTTTTTTTCAAATAATGGATCAGCTTGTAATGATGGCAATTTATTATATACGTTGTAGTAACTGGTTTACAAAAGCTGTGTAAATAAGTACTGTGTTTCCCTGAAAATAATACAGGGTCTTATATTAATTTTTGCTCCAAAAGATGCACTAGGGCTTATTTTCAGGGGATGTCTTCTATGTCTATTTATTCATGTACAACAATATACATTTATCCAAATACAGTCATGTCATCATCTTCTGGAATATCATCATAACTTTCCACATTCAAACCCTGAATTCCAGCCTGAATTTCTTGCTACATCAGCCACTTTTAGGATCCTACAGGATCGATGTGCATGCTTCGATGTTTGATAAATGGTTCGATGTGGTGAAGCAAAATGCTGACATACAAATGCATTCGTGGTGCTTTGATATTCAAGTGTCACATTTTCCCGAAAGTAATGACACGATATATATTAAAAGTCTCACAAGCCATCTTGTGTGCCGTCTTTTTTTTGTTTTGCACCTTTACAATACCGTCAGAATGTACAGCAGCATATTTGAGCCACACAGAAAAAAATGGACATAATGATAATGTCTATTTTGTCATTAAAGTACAAATTTTGGCTTTAACCTGTAAATGTCCACTTTAACCTCACAGTTTACTTTATCATTAAAGCAGACCGCTGTAAACATCATCTTAAAACCGACCCAGTTGTTAAATCGTTACACACTACTGGGGCTTTCTCCTGACCTGACAGCAGCGGCAAGCAGCATCGCCACACAGAACAGATTTATAGATTAGATTTATACTTGATATTACTTTCATGATGAACTTCATTATATGTATGAAAATATGTGTTACATTTTCTAGCTAAATCATTAACTTTGTTTAAATAATGAAATAAATACTGTTAATTGCAGGGAGTCACGTCTCTTGTGCTCCCTGAGTGGAGTGTGCTCAGTTTTCCATCCAAAGAAATTAAGGTTTGGGGATTTGGTGAAGCTACAATGATGCCAGTGTATGTGTGTGCTAATGTTCACCTTGAGATGAGCTGATGCTCTGTCCAGCGATTTTATTTCTGTCTTGTGCCGATGCTGCTGGAATGGGTGCATCCCTGAATTGATGGATGTAATCATTAAAACATCCTTTTCAGAAATATTGTGGCAAGATGCCTCCTCAGAATTTAATGGATGTTTCAAGCACACATGTCGCATCACGTGAAGTATAAACCTGGTCAGGCTCCTTACTTTTCAGCTGACAATCTTAACTAGGGCTAATTTTTCAGGTAGAGCAGCCTGAAAATCATGCTAGGGCTTATTTTTGGAGTAGGTCTTATTCTCGGGGAAACAGCAAGCAAATATGTAGCTAGGCGCAAATAAGAAGCCACATGATTACCCATATAACTTTACCTTTGTATTCATTTCATACTTAAAGGCAAATACTATTAAACAATAATAATTATCCCCAAGCCCTTTCAAAAACAATGTGCAAAAAAGAGTTGTTTCTTCTTGCCCCTCCCATTTCCACTGATGATCCTCCCATTTATACTGATGATGACACACATCAGGCAGTTGAGAGGGATAGTATTACAGGAGTTTAAGAGGTGTGATGCACAGTCGGCGGTTCAGTCCGGCCGGGACATCCCTGAAAGAAAAGAATGGAGGAATGTCGTCTTTCAGGGTACTGCATCCCCCAGGATGCTAGGTGGAAGCTCCCTTGGATGGCAACAGTTCCCCAGATTCCCTCAAAGCTTCCTGGGACGTGAAGTCCGTTTCCTCAGCCCTGTTGGGTGCCGCGGGTGCCACCAGGGGGAGCTCACAAAGAACCTGGGGATTATTACTGTTACAACAATCTGGAAGTACTTCGGAGTCACAAGGACGGAAGCCCGCAGTACTTCTGGGCTACTTGAGAACTAATGATGTGTTGTTTGACCCAGAAGAAGGAGGAGGAACATTTCCGGGTCGAGGACTATTTAAAGGACTGGTTGAGAGCCGGAGTTGGGTAGTAGAGTGACGGAGCTGCTGGGAGGAGTGGATGATTGTGATTATTGATTATTGTTTATTGCTTATTATAATTGTGATTGGAGAATTGTGGTGAGTGTGGTGCTTTGTACACCGTAATTGAAGAAAATATTAAAATTCTTGGTGCTTTTACAAGTGTGTCTTGGACGTCTGTCTGGTGGGTTTCACGGGGCAACAGCGACCCCTACAGTCCACAGGGGCCAGAAGGTATAAATAACAACAGTAGTTCTTTATTAGTTTATTAATTTTAATAACCTAAGTTTTATCATTTTAATTTAATAAAACGAGTTGAGCAGTTTAGTAATTCAAGCCAAATATTACAAATGAGGTGAATGCAATGAAAGTCCTGTTGGATGTTGTACATTTTGGAGGACAGCTTGGAGGAGTGAGTCCTCCTTGAAGTCTATATCTGCAGGACATTTATTTGTACAAGTTTATGGAGCTGGACAGTGTCTCTGAACTCTTAGGAGGTAGGCAGGCAGGCATGAAGAACCCAAGCAGGTCACCCCAAAACCAGTCCCCAGAAAGAAAGAGGTAGTGATAGGAAGAGGAGGTTAGGAGCATGCACTGATACAGTGCGTTGCCACACCCACCACATGACAAATTACCTCAGAACACCAGATAAGGACCCAAGTGCAACAATGCATGCGTGACACCTCTGCACCACACTAGTTCAGATGGAAGCAAACAGCGTGAGGTAGTGATAGTTGGGACCTAAATCAATAATGGTATTGAAACACAGGTTTTCTCCAGTGACAGAGAGACTTGCATGGTGTGTTGCTTTCTGGGTGCACAGATGTGAGACCTTCCTGGAAGGGTTGATAGGCTCTGGGCCAGAGCAGGGGTGGATGCAGTTATTAATGTCCATGCTGGAACAAATGATATACATAACGGTAGTCTGTCAGTTCTGTAATCAGAATTCAAACAGTTAGTTGCCAGACTGAGGAGCAAAATTGACAAGGTAGTCTTCTCTATTCTGCCTGTGCCGCACGCCAGTCCAGGTAAAATTGAAGAGATCAGAAGAGATTAAAAACAAGAAATCTGCAGCAGAGACACAAGATGCCGTATCCCACTATATACGTGGGACAAACATCTAAAACACTTGCAACATGTATAGAATATTCAATGCTGTCAGAAAGAAGGACCCACAGTCTCTGATATATGCACATACCAATTCAATCGGAGACACACTGGGACACAGTGCAAGTAAGATTAACTGTAAATACTAGAGTGCTAGAGAGCTGGCTGAATCATTGCTTCAAAAGACAACACCATTACCAGACATTTGGACACAAATCCAGCATATGCAGGCTTAAAAAGAAAAATATCCAAATAATAAAAGATCAACAACCTCCAAACCCTACATTACTAATCCACCCCTCTCTTACACCCTCTTACCCACCCTTCCTCATTTGCTACATATTGTCTTATGTTGTTGCTACATGTTGTCTGTATGTCTAATTATTGTCCTCTGATGATGACTCCTAGTAGGTGTCAAAAGCTCAGGAATAAAAGACTATTTTAAGATATGTGACACATTTTCTCCCTTTGTGGATTTCTACTTATAAATATGCAAACCGTCTCACAGACATACATATAAATAAATGATTTGGATAGAAATATAAATAACATGCTAGTTAACTTTGAGTGATAATAAGAATCTGTTGAATCATTACAGAGGCTCTTGAAAAGCATACAGGCTTGCACAGATTTGTGCAAAATGAAATTTAATGTAAGTAAATATAAAGCATTACACGTAGGAAGTAAAAATGTTAGATATGAATACAAAATGGGATGTCTGAAAATTGAAAGTACACCTTATGAGAAGGATTTAGGAGTCATAACGGACTGGTCACTATAAATTTCCAGACAGGTTTTCAGAAGCTATTAAAAAAAACTGACAGAATGTTAGGCTATATAGCATGGTGTGTGAAATATAAGTCCAAGGAGGTTATACTCAAGCTGGTTGGACCTCATCTGGAGTAATGGGTGCAGTTTTGGTCTCCGGATTACAAAAAAGACATAGCAGCACTAAAAAAAGTCCAGAGAAGAACAACTTGGTTGATTCCAGAAATGCAGGGGATGAACTAAGGAAAGATTAAAACAGCTGAGCCTTTTAAGTTTAAGGAAACATGATTGAAGTGTTCAAAATTACTAAAGGAATTAGTACAGTGGATTGATACTGTTATTTTAAAATGAGTTCAACAAGAACATGAGTACAAAGTTGTAAACTTTTTAATGGTAAATCTCACATAAACATTAGGAAGTTTTTCTTTACACAGAGAACCATAGACATATGGATTAAGTTATCAAGTAGTGTGTTGGACAGTAGGACTTTAGGGACCTTCAAAACTTGACTTGATATTTATTTTGGAGGAAATAAGTGGATAGGACTGGTGAGCTTTGTTGTTCTGAATAGACTATTTTCGTCTAAATATTTCTAAATGTTCTAACAACCCACATGAAACTAGTATAAGACATGCATGAAACCAATATAGTGCATACACAAAACCATTGCTATGTAAACTGACCAGTAATATATGAATGCAAGCCAATATAGTTCATAACCAAGACTGAGAGCATACAAGCACAAACTGATACAGTTTACTCAAAAACTAATAAAAACATACCTGAACCAGTGATATTCAAGTGCAAATTAATATAGTTCACAAGCAAATCAGTAGTAGACATATACAAATCAATATAGTTCTTACACAAACCAATAATATACCGACACAAACCAATAAAGTCATAAGGATGAAACCAGTACTGTGCCCATACAAAACAATAAAGCAAGTTAGCAAACCAACAGTAAACACTTATAAATCAATAGTGTGAACATGAAAAAGCAACATATTGCACACGAAAATATATGATTTATGGCCTGTTTGGCCCCTTGAACTCCATAGTACAGCTAACACCAACATGCTTGACAATCGATATTTTTTATTTGTAATGAGTTGTTCTGAACCTAGTATATTTTCTGTAGGACAGTATGGCCTTGTGAGACTGCATGTGTCTTGTTGAAAAAGAACTGCAGTATTGGATGTTTCTTTCATAAGAGATGATTTCCACCTTGCCACCCTACTATTCAGCTTTGACTTGCTGCATGCACAATGAACAAATTGGTTATTAAATACAGGAAGTGCCTCCCTGATGACTGACATTTCTTCAGCTCTATTAAAGTTTCCCTTGACTTCTTGGTAGTTTCCCTGATGGACTTTCTCCTTACCCAGTCATTAATTTTGGACAGACATCCTGATCTTTACAAAGTGACTGCAGTGTCATATTGTACATCCTCTGCTTTTTAAAGATGGTCATTACAACATTTCAATATTTAACTGTAAAGTAATTAAAAGTTGCAATACAGTACATAAGATGGGATGTGGCCTCAGAAAAAGGCACAGAGATGCATCAGTGGTCAAATACTCTAAAGGGTGTCTGAACAAACGAATGGACACTAGTGCAAAGGAAGAATGTTGCATAAGCTCATTAGTGAGGCATGTTTGAATACTTTATAAACATAACAGGCAGCATATCCATACAACACAACAGCTGAAGACTTGCTTCTATTTTCTAATTTAACATTTAAAAATTTATTAAGAAAGATTTTAGCTGGGTTTCACTAGCTCTTAACATGATCAGCAGCTTCCCTTTCACTGCCCTTTCTCTTTGGAACTGCAACAGCCTGAACCTGATAGTTAACCTTTAAGATTATTAGATTACTACAAATCAGTATGACTCATGGCCTCCAAACTCGGTGGTGCAGAATCTTTTTCTCCAAGGAGCACATATGTACCATACTCAGCTAAGCAAATGCTCTCTGTGATTTTAAAAGAGAGAGAGAGTAGATTTGATAGCTTGAAAACATAGGCAGCCTGAGTTATTAAAATGAAAGAGTTAAACAGAAAAAAAAAAACTTTTTAGCTATAATTACAGCAAAAAAATTTCATTTATATGTTGTGACAGATAGGGGGCGCTGTCCAGACACCAGTCCCAATAATGAATTTATTATAATAATAATAATGTGCACAAAGCACCTTCACCTCCACTATATACAATAATAATAATAACAACAACAATCAATCCTCCACACCTCATTGCAGCTCAGTCACCCTTCCTCCCAACTCGGCTCCCTGCTGGGATCTCCCACAGTCCTTTGAAACTCCTTGACCCAGAAGTGTTTCTGTCCCTCCGTCCATGTGACTATATAACACTTCCGGGTCGGGTAAAACTCCTTTTCTTCAGCCCGGAAGTACGTCATTCTTTCCATCCCCTCGACTGGGAAGTACTTCCAGGTTATAAGACAAATAGAAGTCTCTGGGCCTCCCTGCAGCGTCCCCTGGCGGTCCTCATGTTATCCAGCAGGATTTTGATGAAAGACTTCAAGTTCCACGATGCCCTGCTGGAATTCGGGGCCCCTCCATGTTGCAGGGATAGCTCCATCTGGCAGCTTGGGAGTATTGGCCAGGATAAGCTGCCGGCCATATTCCACAATGTCTATTAATTCTAATTAAATAGTACTCGTGAAGGTGTACAGGTGAGCAAAGATGTTACAGGAAGCAAAGAGCCCTAAAGATATAGGGAGAGATACATTGTATGTTTATAGAGAGTGCACTGGAAGTGATAATTATTGTAACACAGATGTAGGAACACTGAGTCATCAAGTCTGGCAGGTAGCAGCAGGGAAGCCGGTGCTTGACCACTAAGAGGATGTAAGGTCAAAGGATTACAAAAAAAAGCCACAAGATATGGTTTGGTATGGAAGTGTGAAGCAAACCAGCCACCCTAGATAATGGATTCTGTCAACTGACCAGAACAGTAAGGCTCAGAAAAGTAATAGGTTTGTTGTTTTCTCAATATTTGTTTGTACTTGTGTGACTCATTTTGTTAATTCCTTCCCTTGTGTGCTTTGTTTTCAAAAAAGATACTCCTCAATTATAACTTCATATTCATTAGTTAGGAATAGCTTAAGAGTGCAACTATTATGCACATTCTGAAATAGCAAATTTCATTTTCTCCTCACTTTTTCTGTGTATCATGGAGGTTTATAGATAATTACATAAATAAATAAGACAGACAGACCTTTATTTTTCCTCAATCAATCAATACATTTTGTTTCATACATTTTGATCTTTTTAGTTAAAGCTTGAGCTTCACTTATTAATATATTTGCTCTATCTTTCATTCATTTTCCATACTTATTTATTGAGTTCAGAAAAACACCAATTTAATTCATATTAAAGGCTGCTCTAATACGTTCAGTTTAAATACAGTAGGCAATACCAACAAACCTAGGCTAACAAGGAACTGAAAGGGGTAATGATGAATAGTTCTAAACAAGGTACAGCTAAGCAACTTTGAAAATTCACCAGCCTATCCATGCCTAAAGAAGCATTTGTTATTTTTGCACAGATAAAGACAGTCAAGAAAAATGACCCTAATTTATGTGACTGCAGTAGAATCATCACCAGGTCTTTTGTCTGCGTGGGTAGCCAAAAGAACCAGCAGCAGCCGCCATTTAGCCAAATATGACACAATAGAGAGTTGACAAGTGCAGTGCTGAAAGATTCGTAAAGTTAAATGAATGCCCATAAGACACTTAATATTAGCACATCATTCCGGTAAATATCAGATTTTTGATTTTAGATAATGCCTTCACTTAACAGCTTGGCAGAGTCCTCTTCTTAAGTGCACTGGCCACGTTAGTGCTCAGGTTGATGGGCAGTTTTCATTCTGCACACGCATGGCTGCATACTCCCTTTATGCTGCTAAAAGCCAGAAAGCAATTGATTTCGCAGCAGTCAGGAGGAACGAAACGGGAAAGGGGGAAAGTAGTCACAGTGCGGGGATGGTAATAATTTTACTCCACTTGTTCATGTATTTTATATCTTGAGATTTAAGATGTAATCCTCAGGGATGTGTGAGATGAAGGTAAGATAGTGTATGTGTAAGAATAAAGTGAGGACAAGAGGGTGAACTCCCCTACATCTATCTGAATGGTAAGAGCCCAATGCCTTTAGGCAAGTGGGTAGGAAAGACTTAAAAGGGCTCACTGCCATTAGTAGGGAGGTTAGTGTTGAGGATAAGTGTCGCTGTTGTGCATATTGCAAAGGTTCATTCTTTCCCCATGCTGTAGGTTGTCCTATAGGTATTTGTTCAACCTTTTTAAGCCAAGGAGTCTCCTAGATTTTGGGGAGGGCTTCAGCACTTGGGAAGAGATAGGTTTTGGCTGCTACAAAGACATTGGGCCAATTATTTGACCATGTTCTTTCTACCATTTTTTTCTCTTTTGGCAGCTTTGGACTGTGTGTACTTTTTATGAGCCCTTGCCTATAATTACTATGCATGAATGTTTTCAGTAATTTATTAAATTTGTCCTGTTTGTTGGATGCGACTATTTTGTCTTGCTTGATTGCTATTTTATTTTTATTGGATTGTTTGTTACTTTATGACTTTTTTTTGTTTGTGGATTTTTGTCCGTTATCTCACCCGCAAATAGTTGTTTAAGATTTTTCCTGCAATAAACATTGGTGACTTTAATTTCAAGAGACTTTGTAGTTTATCTGGGTTTTGGGATACCTTGAGTGCCTTCTGGCTATGAACTACTAGCGGACACTGACCGAAGACAGTGTATTGTGACAGTTTATGGCTAAATACACAGAGAATAGGAAATCAAATTAATATAGCCTGGTAAGCAGGCAGAGTAACATTTTAGCCGAATTAAACAACAACAGATTTTACCTTAATTGCAAACTATTACTCCAGGTGTAAAAAAAAATCAAAACACTATGTGCTGTAGAGGGCAATACTCTTAGAATAAATTCATCTAGCAGTGTGGATTATTCAAATGTAATGGAATCAAGAGTCTTAGACAGGTTTGCTATAGAAAAACAAATACTTTTTTGCTGACCTATAGACCTTCCGAAGATACTATAAATGGCCAAGTCAAAAATACCACTGGCTCTTCAAGGGTGTCATCAATGGTAAATTATAAGATAAATGGGCTAAAATTAACTATTCTACTTTTTATTAAAGGAATAAAGGGTTAACTTTACAATTTACAGCAACATGTAAAAAAAAACTACAGTATTTTGGATTTATATACACATACTCTAGTAAACTATTTTAGCATTAGTATAGTAGTTAGTAGTTAGTATATGAAATCTATACACTTGTTACACTCTTGAAATATACAGTATGCATGCCACGTCATACTATTTTCTAAACCCCACACACTACAGCCAATTTAGTGTCGCCAATCCACCTAATCTGCTTGTCATTGGACTTTGGGAGGAAACTGGTGCAACCAGTGGAAACCCACACAGACACAGGGAGAATACACAAATTTTAGGCAGGGGGGAAACTGTAAACACTCAGAAGAATATTAGGAAAGAAGACTAGAACTGAAGGCCAAGCAGAAAATATTTTATATAACCAAGACTTGCTGGAGTATTCTGGTTACTGAAAGAAAAAATTAGAAAAAATGGCTGTGACATGGCAACAATTTTCAGTTCACAAACCGTTCACTGTACCAGACTATCTGGACACAGATGGAGAGCCAACATATCCACAACAGACCAGAAACCTGCTCAAGGTCCAGTTGTACTACGACTTGTGTTTGGGTTAGTTTTAGTGTATGAGACAAAATAACCTAATGTTTCTAATCTGTTTTGAACAGTAAAGATATTGAAGACACTACATACCCAAGTGCAGACTGAAGTCAATTAGATAATAATAAAAAAAAAAAAATCAGGCACTTAAAATCATCTGAATTTTTTATGAGTACAAGAACTTAATGAAATAAAAAAAGACAGACGTGTCTGAGACCCACCAGCAAAACAAGTGACATCTCATGCTGCATTCAAAATGATCAGAGAACAAACTAAACCATTTTGGAAACTCTGATCAGCAATTATCCAGCTACCCTTCAAATTTCTATGTATCTTGAAATTTCTTTTTCCATTACAGAATCATTTAGAGCAAACAGTCTACCCCAGACAACATAAGCCACAATTAGGAACTAACTTTAGACATGATGCCCCATCACAGAATATTATCGAAAATATGGAGTCAATTTAAAGTCTCTAATTAACCTGGTGCTTGCTTTTGGAATGTGGGAAACAAAAACAAAATAATTACGCAAAACCAATGTGAAAACAGTGAGAATATGCAAACTCCACAAAGACCGTAACTGAGCTGTAAATCAAACCCAAATTACTAGAAGCAAAAATGTCACTCAGTGACCCACCATACCAGTAAAGCTGTGCAATGCCAATGCACAATTTTAGGCAGATACTACAGGTAAATGTCACAGCATATGAAAAAATGACATCTGCTGACTGATGCGTTAAACACTGCTAAAATTGATCCAAATGAATGGATGAGTGGCTGCTGGCCACCAGTGATTTTAATGTGCTAAAGCATAGAATAATAAAAGATTTTACTCAGATTTGTATTATACAGAAATGTAAAAAATAAGTCTAGTGACGAATATATTTGTATACTTGCATATTGTTCATATACTGTACTCCAAAATTTAATGTCCGATGTGTATATGTGCCACTGGTGGCCATATTATGATTATGTTCAATCGAAATATATTTACTGTGCCAAAACCAAATTGCTTCACACTATAGTAAACTCTAGAACACATATACTCATAAATGTGCATTATAGGTGTACAGGGTTATTATTGTGATTGTGTATGAAAGATAGTGAAATTCTTACTTGCATGTGCAAATCAACCCAATTCATTCTAAAGATTTTTGTTCTAATTTATAGCATTTCCAGGATAGCATCAGTGTGACAATGCAAATCTCCTAATTACACTAAAGGGTTAAAGATCTTGAGGAGACAGCATACCCAAGTGCAGACCGAAGACAGTTAGATATATAAAAATAATAATTATCAAATTAACAAAGAAAAAAGAAAACTTCCTTCTCTAGACCCGCTTTGGCCATTAAAACAGTCATAGGATAACCCCAGCAGGTATAGGTACAAAGCAGAAATCAACCCTGAATAGGACATCTTAAAACCTATGGGATTTAAAATGTGTTCTTTAGGTTTGTTTACTTTGTGGTGGATTACAGTAAGGCCCAAATAACACTGCTTCTTTCAATTCTGAGAATAGATCATGATGTAAGTTCTTTTTTTGTTTTACTGCATTTTTTCATTAGCAGTTAGCTTAGATTCGCAAAGGCAGTGTGAAAATGGAATCTTTTAATTGAATTATTGTGCCACATTCCAACAGTAGCAATCAACACTACTTTAAATAGGTTTTCATAGAGGTAGGAATTTCAGCTGATTTTCCAATTGTTTTTGCTTGGTACTAACACAATGGCAAGAAAACAATCAGAGAAAATCAACTGTCACACATAAATAGCAATTCAAAAGAATGACTGGCCCATTTACCATATTTCAATTTTATACACCCAAATCACACTTCACGAAATTGCTAAAGTCTACAGCAGTCGTTATTGCACTAGTGCAAACTGCATACATGGCACTTAATTAACTGCACTCTTTTTACACTCATCATTTATTCTTCTTCTATGCATTTCATACTGTTCTTTGAATGTTAATGTTAGCTGTAAGTGATTATACATATTTTAGAACATTATGCACAGCAGTGCATTTTTGGCAGTAATGACATATGTGCTACCAACCTTTAATAAAACACATATAGATCTACTTAAAAATACCATATGATATAAAAAAAACAAACATAAGCATTTGGCATAAGGGCAGTGATGCATGGACCACCTACCCTTGCAATCACTTCAGGGTAGCGCAGCTGTCAGCATCTAAACTGATTCTTTCACTCTAAAAAGGCAATAAAAAGACAGATGATCGTATGCAATTTCTTTTTGCTTTGTTGAATAAGTTTGACTTGATTGTATGGGTTGTTTTCTTCAAATAAAATAAATAAATACATAATAAATTAATACTGCGGTGGGTTGGCACCCTGCCCAGGATCGGCTCCTGCCTTGTGCCCTGTGTTGGCTGGGATTGGCTCCAGCAGACCCCCGTTACCCTGTATTCGGATTCAGCGGGTTAGAAAATGGGTGGATGGATAAATTAATAAAAATACTGTGAAAGTTAGGGGGCACCACTGAGCCCCAAACAAAAGCACAAAAATAAATAAAGGGGGTTTCATTACAATAATACCTTGGTATAACAGTTATACAAGTTGTATCTTCTTTCTTTCTGTACAGCTGCTCCTCCAGGCGAGTGTTGCCCGTCTCCGCTCACAACACCGAATCCATGGACAAGGCAACGCAGTCTGTTCTATGGAGGACCCAAGAGTACTTCCGGTGTCAAGGCTTCACCCATTGGGAGCAGTTCTGGGTTATACATAAGTCCCAAATAGTAAGGAATGTAACTCCCTGCTGCAACCCCTAGTGGCATATACTGACCCCAGCAAGGCTGTGCTACTGGATTACAATTCCCAGCACTCACCGCTGGTGCCCGAATGGGTACCGATATCCAGGGCTGCTGCCATCTAGCATATGGGGGAGACAATAACCTGAATGTATTGCCCTCCCCTGTCCTTCCATATTATTGGGATCCCTGCCAGGTAAGGCTACCAAGTCAACTTCAGCTGTGACTCTGATCCTCAGGTGTCGTCCCTCACAAGATATAAGATCAAGCCACTTGAAATTTGAATATGACAATTCAGAAGATAATGGAAGACTGATATTTCTTTAAGAAACATATTGTGTGATTAATAGCTGACAATAGGTTATTAATTGACGGTTATGTAATGGTAAGCTGAAAGAAAAAAATTGACCAAAACCGCAACCTTGAAATATTAACTTATGAGATAAACCTCCTAGCCAAAGAGAGTTTGTACTGCAGACAGGTGGTTGATACATTAACAATGTCAATGTTTTAATGTTTTCTCCAATCTGGACATCCTAGCACAACATGGTCTCAGGTCCAATAAAATATGAAGATTTCTCTTCAGTTCACACACATTCACAGTAAGGAAAGCGATGACGGTTACTTTTGTAGGTACAAATATATCAGTCTCCACAGGTAATCTTTGAACAGGTAGCAATACGGACAGTTTGCAAGTGTTACTATAAATATTACACTTTATAAAGCCTGAGGGGTGGCAGTGCATACGTACAATAGCTTTGATGCAAATTCTGTAGTACACTAGACTGTAAATGCCAAATTTATTGCTTTGGAAATGAGATTGTCAGTGGCTAATTACAATTTTTTTTATCCCTTCATATTACTATAATGATCTGCAAGTAGATTTCTTATGAATTCATCCTACATTGCCCCAAATTTTCAGGAGTTCACCATTCTAGAAAGGTCCAATTCACTTTGTTTCATTTGTCACTGCTGAAACAGGATTCATCTGACAATAACATCTTAAAAGCATTGTGAAGTGAGTAGACAAAGGGTTTCTGGCAACTGCATAACCAGATACACCTCCGAGGGTTTTGACGATGTGTTGTCCCTCAGCATCCATATGGTGGGTATTGCTTAAGCTATTTAGGCCAATGGAATGACTGTAGTCACTAAGTCCATGGGAAAGGAAGTTCACGAGTGAGTACAAGAAGAGTGGTAGGCTAGTCTTATTGCCAGTATTATTTCATGTAGGTAATAAGGGAGGCAAAAACAGGAACTAAACATGTCAGCGCATCATTTGAATAAGTCATCACTGACTCACACATCAACTTTTATCCTAATACTTAAAACAGTATTAAGGAATTCTGACTATCAAGACACTGCAGTCGTAGGAGCTGAGGCTCTTCCTGAAAGCAAATTTTAAATTCCACTGCTCTAACAAAGAATGCAAAAAAGTAGCCATTTAAAAGCTAGAATGCCACCTAAACCAAGCAGACAGAATGCAATGGCTCAATGCCTTATTTGTCTTCTAAGACATGAATTTCAACAGGCCTAACAAATGCAAACAACAAGTCCCAGTCATGAAAGATAAGCTGAAACTGACTCTTCCAAGGAGAGCAAAGGCCCTAAGGTGACAATGAATTTACATTACTGCTATAAAAAACAGTTCAAACATGAAACAGACTGAGTACAGCACACCAGAAATTCAGATTTGTTATATGGGTTTTTTCACAATCCTCAGACTGATCAGGGACTCTAATTTAGCCTTCACTGATTGTGTGTGGGAATATTCACAAGCGTGTCCTGTGATGGACTAGCACCTGCAGGACAAAGTAAGCACTACCCTGTTTTACTAGGTCTACAGTGCCACGAAAGGCCTTATCTGTTAAAATAAGACTTAACAGAGAGGCACAAGTCCAGATGCTCCACTTCCACTTCCATTCCAGAAGGACACATACTATATTTGTGTAGCAAATGATTCTGCAGCTCTACCATTAGCCAGCTTTTGGTCACCTTGCCTTCTAAATTCCAATTAACCAAAGATGAGCTGACATGTCTACAAAGCAAAGAGGTGCCTAATAGGACATGCTGAACACACTAATGCATCTATAAGCACACATGTGCATGGCAATGAACTGTAATACAATAAACAGAAGCTTCAGCCTCTCTTAAAAACAGCATCTCATACTTCTCATACTTCGTTTGAAGCCAAGAAGTTGACCCATTCCCGTTGGAGAGGGAAGATTTTCTCAGGCACCTCTTTAAGGATTGATAGGACTCTTTGTGAGCCTGGAAGCTACTGTTCTTAGAGCTCCTAAAGCTGGATGCCCTAGAATTTCTTTGAAAAACCTTAAGAAGGAATCACTAGCTTAAAGATCAATTCTTGCAAGCTTAAGCTTTGAACCAATGAAGCAGCCCAGTTTGGACACAGCAAAGCTAAGGAGGACGATGCTTCAACACAGACATGGTCAAAGTCCATGTGACAATGACAAGGAGTGTATTCCACCGCAAACAAACTTCTTGATTTGAACCCAGAGACAATACATGCACATCCACACGGCATCAGTCATCATAATTAAAGGCTTGGAGTTATAAAACTGTTTATTTGTTCCAAGACACATTAGAACTCCAAGTAAACAACCACCAAAAAACCTGCTTTTTCATGTTTGATTTTTACTGTGTAACAATCTCTTGATTTATTATGTCATATAAAGCTTAAACTTTTACAAGCTTTCAACTCATTTTAAGGCAAAATGCCTCGAGGCAAACCTTCACAGTTTAGACATCTCTCGCCCATGGTTATGCATTAGAGCAAGACGCTGCCTGTGACATTAACCTAAAATTGAAAAAATTAAACACTTAATAAAAAAGCTTGTAAAATCAGGAGACTCCGGAAAAACATTTAAACAAATTAAGAACAGCCTCTTCTGCGGTAAATGTTAGTCTGTTTTGTCTGTTTTATGTCTTGACTTTTAAGCCATTATTTAAGCAATGATCCTATTTCTACAGTATAACCCTATTGTGCATATCAAAAAGTTGTTTTATTCTGTTTCTTAAAATCATCATACTTCAGATAGCTTGATACAGGTTTAATTGCTGGAAATCATCCACAGAGAAAGGTGAAGACAATAAAGTTTTAGGCTTATCTGAAGGTCTCACTGATCAATAACATTCTTAAAAGCAAAACTTTCTAATAAAAAAACAAGCTACAGAAGTCAGGGCCTTGATTACACAGGTTCAATGAAAGGATGGAAGTACATATATACTTTTTATATAATACAGTGAAAAGGATAGCAACACTTGAGTGTAGAACAGAGTAAATAATGTTATATTATAATGGAGTTATCATAATACCAAAATTTCAAAGTTCGATACGATATTAAGTACTGAAATTCAACATCTAATACAGTATGTAATGCACCTATTCAAAAATTATAAATAAAATGCAATACTATATGCATTACACTGTTAAAAATAAATAATAGAATATTAGTCATTAAAGCATAGGAATAATTAAGTACAGTAGTTATGGTGCATTACAACCCATTCCAAAAACTATAGGGTGGTCCAGATCTAATTATGCCATTTTCATTACGCTATAACTTAGTAAGTTTATTACATAGAAAATCATCCGAAAAATCCCAGACCATCGAGAAGTGTGCGAAGTGACGACATGAAGAATCGTCTTTGCGCTGAACTGGAATCGTCCCCGCATAAATCAAAATCATCCAGACGATCTGGATCTGCACCACCCTGTACATTTCCCATCCACCTGCTGTAATAATCTTACATCAGATGTGAAGTTTGAGTTGGTTTCTCAAATAGTATGAGGAAACTACAACAAACCAGGGTTGTCATCAAACTAGAAAAAAAAAATCATCAAATCAAAATCATTGCTGTGCTGAGCAGCTCTTTTTGTGATACAGTTCAAAAGAAAATGTACTGCACTGCTGCATTCACACAGGCCTCACCTGTGAGGCGGCTACCACAAATATAATCAACATGCACACCAGCAGCACCACATGTCACCAAATGTCTACGCCAGCAGTTGTAGATCAGCAGTTTTAGAATGGAAATTATGATTAGATGCTAGCGTGGTTAACATGTAATATAAAGGGTTAAGATTAGGAGTAATTTAATGTTAGGAATTAGTGTTGTTAAAGGTAGGGGTTTGTGTGTTTATCATGTACTACAAACATAAAGTGACGTCAATTTCATCCTCAACTGCTGGTATATACATGTGGTGACCTATGGGGCTGTGGCTCTGCAGGTGGATACATCTCGTCACTGAAACCATAAAACCCCAATCAACTTTAACTTTAGTCACCATTCTAAAATTCAATTTCTACTATAATAACCGGAGTATATGAGCCCATGGGGGAGTAGTACCACTGTTCGTGCAGTTATGCAACTGAGCACTAAAAGGATGTAGCACCTTACATTATAGTAAATGTGATGAACTCTAACAATAAATTTGCACATTATAAAATAAATGAAAATTATGTGCTATGGTAGCACACTTCCTGGTGAAGGTTTGAAAATCGGGGGTGTGACAGAGCCCTAGTGCTAAACAGTACTTGCCCTGAATAATGAAAAAATTCTAGACCCCTGTCTTAAGGTGCTAAACATTTAATTGACTACAAAAAACATTTTAACATATAGAGAAACAACAAACATCACTTTCCTACTTTGACTTCAGCAGTTTATATGCTCATACTCATTAATGTTTCTGTAACTTAGTAATAAGATGCAATAAGAAGCAGGTCTGCAACTCTAGTTTTATGCATTTTACAGACTGAAGTTCTTGCATTTCCAAGTACAATGACAATTTTCGTAACGCAGAACTAAAGCTTTTTGGAATTGCCTTATATGTTTAGCTGTGTATCTACAAAAGAAAAGAACACCGTCAGGAACTGGCAAAGTTAACCCACTTTACTGTGTTTACTGACAACTTTCTTAATGGTGGTAAATAGAAAATAAACATGTATTGCATGTTACCCATTCTCACTTTATCTTACAGTTTATGTAAAACACACCAATGAATAAGGTGTAATGCTTTAATTGGAATAAACAGACTCCAGCAAATGTTGTATTTAGCACAGGGCTGGAGAGATGATTATACTTCTGTAATATGTCTTACATATTATAATTCCCAAAGGCCTTACAAATAAACAAATTAGGCCTACCGTTAATGAGGGGTACCAAATAAAATTTGCCGGTCTCTATGTTAATCTTATTAGGAACTCTTATTTTGATTTCCGGTGGATGACAGCATTAGCCATAACTGATTTTACTTATATAAATCAAATACGTTGAGCATCAACTCTGAAATAAGATGGCAAAGAGGGAACACTTGGAAAGGCCAACACAGTGCATCTATCATTGCTGTCGGAGGGAAAATATAAATCTGCATTTAAAATATTTATTTTATGTTACACGAATAACTACATCATTTACTTATCTTGCTTCACTTTTAAAAGTTGAATTTAATACAAGTTTGTAGAACATCTGTCCCCATGTACCATATAATATACTAGGCTTACCCGACTTTTAAGTTGACCACTTCTTAGGGCAGTTCAATATGTAGATCAATTTGATATTTTATACAAACTCATTAATTTGGTTATATTGCATTTGAGCGGTATTACTTTAATACTCGTAGTTTCTGTTATTTTTGTGATGAAATTTAAACTTTTTCTCTATATTGAGGTCGCCCTTTTGAACCCCCCGGATATTTACTACATGGTGAGGAATTTGTACTCCATCAACATTAATTATTTCCAGAGACATAATTTTGTCTATTTTTCCAGTGCATCGCGCACAAAAGCAAGGGAACGATGGGAGCACTAGAACTCTGCTCACATCATGTCGCTTCGCACCGCAAGTTGCAAGTAGTAAGTCTGTGATAAGCGGAATACCGCTACGCTTTCCACTCACGGGACAGAAGGACAATTACTACTGCTAATATATAGTAAGAAAGAAGAAGATATCTCACAGTCTGGAGTAGAAAATCATCTTTTACCTGGAAAAACGAAACTACAAATCCCATCGTGCATTGCAAAATGGACGGGGCGTGTGTGAAACTCCGCACCTGCGTATCACTCACGGGATGGAAAGGAAAATCCCGACCGCTTTTATATAGAAGGATATGAACAACAATGCTACGTTTCTTCAGAGCTAGCAGTTCCTATTCCATGCCACATATTCTTATACTCCCAAGTTCTTTCTGACCTCACTCTTTCTTTACACCAGCAGAAATTCTTATGTCTGGACAAAGAAACGGCTAAATGTCTCCTTGACTCTAGTTAGAAGTCACCATAACTGATTACAATGAAGATCTGGCTGTCTACCTTTAATAATTTGGTTATTTTAGAACTGTCTGTATCTTACATTTACTTATCTGGTGGCACCTTTATCCAAGGCATTTTATAGCATTTCAGATACAATTTGTTACAATTCTTTTTTTTTTATCCCCCAGTTAGAGCACTGGCAGGTGAAGTGAATTGCTCATGGTTACACCGTGTCAGTAGCAGGATTTGAACCCCTTATCCTATCTCTAATAAAGGAACATCTAGTCACTTCATGAATGACCGGGATTCTGCTGCTTCCTAATTTTAATCTTTTATGAGCTCAAACCTTTGATGTAATTGCTACCTGTGTTTGTTTGTAGTGGTATAGTCTGTGAAAAAAAATCTAACAGAATTAGCTTACAGAGATACATTTTTCCTTGATCCTTCTTGTGTCATTTTTTGTATTTGCCAGAAATATTCAGCTATCTGCAGGTCAGAAAAATCTATTTTTTTTCTTTGCTGCAATTCAAGAATGCCACCTGCTGTCTGTCCAACCCTGAATCTCCAACCATTAGCTTAAGCAGAATGGTTAACTGTGATGCCTCCCAGCTGAATCTTGGGATCAACTCACTGTACCTATACATATGAAATTTGCATGTATTGCCCATGTTTGTATAGGTTTTACTAACTCTTCCCAAATATATGTATGTTAATTAAAAACAATATATAAACTGGCCATGTATGCTCTATGAAGGACTGATACTCTGTCCAGGGTTGGTTTCTGTCTTGTGTCCCATGACACCAGAACAGGCATCAGCCTCCCAAGAACATGAAATGGACAAAGCAGGTACAATTTGGTGATGGTTTGGAAACCTGTTAACCTTATTCAAAGAGCAAAGGTTTTGTACGATTTCTTCATATGCAGAAGTCAAAAATAATATTTGACTGATATACTGTATAGCAGTTAAAATGGAAAGGGATTCCTTTACCCAACAACTCTTTTTCATTTGACACACCAATGCAAATCTGCTATCCAGAAACCCTTTTCCCAAAACAGCACTTTCACACAGCATCTCTTACGTAATTATAGAGTTGTAATCCTCTGCTCACAATTTTCACATCAAACAAATGTGTCTGCAGGAATCAACTAGGAGCACCAATTAATAGGGCGGAGGCACTACTTTAGTTTGTCACTTGAAAGAAACAAAGAAAAGCTTCCTTTATCAAGGATTTTCAAGCAGTTTCAAATAAACATACAGTATATCATGAAGAAAAACAGAACAAAGCACCCATCCATTTCATTATGCTGCACCAACCCATTAAACATTTTTCAGGCTATGTGCCAGCATTTGGCATTTCTCAGCAAGCCACTATGCAAAATGAGTCACCAAATGCATTGTAAGACAGATGATCATTTTTGTTGTTGTTATTGTCATTAAGGACCACTTTCTGCAGATCAGCAGTGAGTCTTTAACATTTGGACCTTCAACCAAAAGTTACTGTGTCCATGTAATGACTCATAAGATCCTCTACCAAAATTAGAGCACACTTTGCTTTTTTAAATTTGAAGCAAAACCTCATCTGTAATATAAGCTGTTTTTTTTTAACTTCTCATTTAACTATAGAAAAGTCCCTAGCATTTTACAACTTCAAGGTATAAAAACACACAGTAGGTCATAGCCACAGTGTGATTTGAGAGTAGCACCAAACCAGTAAAATAAGAAACATTTCATTGAAATATCTGCCTCAGGTTTATCTCACCTGGTGCTTTTTTAGTATGAAATACTGTTATTGCCTAATTAAGTGTGGAGGAATGCATTCTGCAATCTGCATGTGTGTGATTGACAGAGTTATGTCCTGGATACCATAACACTTAACATGAAAAAGATATTATGACAATATCTACATTCAGTAAACAAAGTATAACTTAATTGCTTGTGGTATTACTGCATGGCAATGTAATAGCATTCAATCTAATTGTGGTTTGGGGTAAGATTTCCCCATGATACATTACAAATAGTGCTCTTCCACTAGGCAAAGTGCCACTGACTCATAATTCCCCTTTTTACTTTCTCGTATACGAAGTGTTGGGAAAGTTTTGTAATCGTCCAAAAATCTGACCTTGAGATTTTTAAATTTTTAAATTATTAGTGACATTTTTTCTTCAAAAGGTAAATCCTTCTTAAAACAGTCAAAATGATTAAGTTGGAAGTGAAATAAATTTGAATGATATGCTTCTAGTTGAACTCTAATAAACACTGGCACTAGAATGGCATTATAAGATTAGTGTTCCCAGCCTGTGGTTTAGAATCAAAATATAGAGCTGATATATTTTTATAGTATAGAGCAGGGCTATTCAATTGGCGGCCCGCAGGCCACATGCGGCCCAGAATCAACCTCCGAGTGGCCCAGCCCGTGGTTCCGCCCATAGATAATAAATTAATATATATTATTCATAAATTGTTATAATATATATTATAATATAATTTAATATATATATTATATTAATATAAATATATAGTATATTAATATAAATATAAAGTATTTATTATGTCTGTGGTCCCGCCAAAAACGCGCATTCCTACGTAAATTACGTAGCCTGCAACACGTAAACAATGCAGTGCGTGCCGGTAGTAGCTTAGATTACTATCAATATGTCTTTCTCAACACTGAAATGTAAAATTGCCAATGAAAACCGTAAGTTTAACCCTGCCTGGACTGACAAATACTTGTTTATTTTACCGCCACATCCAAACGCCAAACCGATGTGTTTAATTTGTAATGATTGCGTTGGAGTATTTAAAGATTACAATGTGCGGATGCATCATGTTGAGAAACACCACACTTTTCGCACCAATTTTCCAGAGGGATCTCAAGAGAGGGCTGCAAAAGTGCAGAGTATGATTGCATCTTACAAACGGAGCAGAACTACCATTGTGTGGTCCTTCACAGCCCAAGAGAGAGCTACTGCAGCTAGGGTTGCCACCCGTCCTTTAAAATACGGAATCATCCCGTATTTGAGAATGAAATTGCGCTTGGCCCCCAAGGGATGTGGCCCCCGCTGCAGTATGCGTCCCTTATTTTTTTGTATTAAAAGTGGTAACCCTAACTGCAGCATCCCTTCGTGTTTCCTGGATACTGGCAAAAAAGAAAAGGCCATTCACATACTCTGAAACCGTGAAGGACTGCTGGCTGTCGTGGATGAGGTGATAAATGACGATAAAATTAAAATGAGCGTGGTATCTGCTATAAAAAACGTACCCCTGTCAGATACTTCAACCATTCATAGGGTTGAAATTCTTGCTGCAGATGTGTATGAAACGCTGTTAGGAGACCTGATGAAAGCTGATACTATGTCTATAGCAGTAGATGAGTCCACAGACAAAACTGATACTGCTCAGTTGTGCATATATGTCCGTTTTTTTGATGGCAAATGCTTCCGAGAGGAGCTGCTGGCCTACTGCCATTAGAAGGACACACAACTGGCGATATAGTCTTTGGGAAAATTTCCGCCTTTTTTAAAGACATTGGTCTGGATATGAAGCGTGTGTGCATGCTTGTGACAGATGGGGCTCCGTCCATGACAGGGAAAGTGAATGGTTGAACTGTTGCACCTCAGTTGATCTCCTTACACTGCATTGTGCATCAGGCGGTGTTGTGCGCAAAACTAAGCGGGGTGCTCAAAACAACAATGGACAGCGTTATGGCTATAATTCATTTTATTCGCTCTACATCAAGCCTCCAACACGGCTTATTCCGCATGCTGCTGTCAGAAATGTCTGCTGAGCACCACGACCTTCTTTTGCACAATGATGTGAGATGGCTGTCCAAAAGCAAAGCACTGGAGCGTTTCTGCGGTCTCAGAGAAGAGATCATAATTTTCCTACGCGGCAGCAAGCAAAAAAAGGCAGAAACGCACTTGATTCGCATACCGGACGACAACTTCATGGCCGATGCCTGCTTTCTGAGCGACATATTCAAACACCTGAACGATCTCAATTTGGGACTACAAGGCAGAGACAAAACTGTCATTGACCTTGTGGAACAGATGCGCATTCAAGTTAAACTGGACCTTTTCGCAAATGATTTGAGCACAGGCCGAATGCTGCATTTTCCGACACCCCGCAAATGCATCTCGTCCCCCGCACAAATCATGGATGTGATGACAGATTTCATTGCGATGTTGAAAAATAACTTTGCTAGTCGATTGGATGGACTTGATCTGCCCACAGAGTTGGCCGTTTTTGTCAGAAACCCGTTCACTGTTGCAATAGAAGGGGACTTATCCTCCAGAGCTAAGAAACTGGTCCCTTCCATTGACGAGGGGAAATTCACACTCGAATTTGTTGACATGCAGTCATCTGTAACCATGGCACAGGAGCATTCCACTAACGGGCCTGCAATGTTTTGGACTGATGTCAACGCACATCAGTTCCCTAACATTAAGAAAGTAGCAATCGTCATGCTCAGTATGTTTGGATCAACATATACATGTGAGTCAAGTTTTTCACTCATGAACTCCATAAAAAGCAACTCTCGTTGCTCCCTGACTGACCATACTCTCCACCAATGCCTTCGATTTGCATTGACAATTTACGAGCCTAAAGTCACTGCTCTCGTTCAAAACAAAAAATGTCACTTCTCCCACTAAGTCAGCAGGGTAACTGTAGCCTACAATACATCAATATAATGTGGGATGCATAACAGAGGCATGCCTAATCACACATGGTGATTTAAAATATTTTCCCTCAGTGTTGTTATAGTTGTGAATACTGTGCACTTTTTATTTTATGCACTTTGAGATGTTCCTGGGTCAAATGTGTGCAAGTTGTTTATTTTGTTTCAAATGGAAACAATGTTATTTCTAATAGCCTACTACTGTGCACTATTTTGTTTTATGCACTTTGTGATCAGATAGGTCAGATATGTAGCCTAGGTCAGTTTTTTTTTCTTTTGTAAGTGGAATAAATATGAGCTACCTCAGATTCTGTTAATTCAGCTCTTTTTGTATGCACCTTTTGCTCTGCAAACTGACCAAAGTTAAAAGATAAACAATGAATAAACCTTATGTTTTTCAATAAATTTGTTTGTGTTGGTTTTAAAATGTGTCATTACGAGCTGCTTTGCCGCTAAAATGACTGGCCCAGCTAACCTTCTTGGTTTGACAATCTGGCCCAACTGAATTTGTAATTGAATAGCCCTGGTATAGAGCTTCTTGCTGTCTACTCAACTGGTCGATTGTCATGAAGTTAATTTTATTTATCATTATCCATAATTATTATTTGTTTTTTATGTCTTCTCACTTCTGCCTTTAGTTGCCTTATTCATGATTAATTTACATGGCAGTGGTTGGTACTTCACTGCCAACAGGTGCTAGAACTGTAGGCCACAAGGGCAAAGAAAAGTGACTAGGAGATAAACATTTTTTTAGAAAAGCACACAAGGGTCTAAGCCAAGAGAACTACCCTTATTTGGAAAAAACAAAGATCTAATTAAGAATCAGAAACCTAACCAGAAATCAAAAACCAGAATGAACAACAGCAAACACAGGCTAAAATCTTTTAGAAATTATCCCAGTCTCTGACATTACTTAACACATTGCGCCATCTTAAAATGTATCATGCAATTAACATCACAACAAGCGACTTCCAGAAAGTCTGTTATAAAAACCAGTTATGGCAATCATAATGTTAATAAAAATAACATTATATAAAAATATTAAGGATAAATTAAGATCGACTTAGATGATCTAAAACAATATCTAATTTTAAGAAAAATATCGCTACAGACAGAATAAAGTTTTGAAGTTTGTAAAGTCATATCAGTTATGGGGTTGTACATGTGTTGATGTGTAACTCTGGTGCCATCTTGTAAAGGATATGAGCTGCATGAAAATATATGGTGTGAACGCTGGCCCCGGCACAGACAGACGGACAACATTTTTGCACCCACACACCGTTTATTTACACTATTTACAATTATATAAATGTCACGTGCACTCACGAATCCCAGTGCCTCTCGCACTGAATCCCCCAAAAGTCCAGGGCCCACAGTTTCTGTGCCTTTGCTCTGGCCGCCTCCTGTCCTCTCTCCAGCTCTGTCCTTCTACCTCCCGACTTCCACCGCTGACTGGAGGGAGGCGGCCCCTTTTATGGGGAGCCGGATGGGCTCCAGCTGCTTCCCGGCACTTAACGGCGGCCACACCCCTGTGTGGCGGAAGTGCCGGCCGTGCACCCGGAAGCCATCTGTGTCTCCCCAGTCGTCTTCCCCCCGGCACTTCCTGGTGTGGCGGAAGTGCCGGGCTCCTGGGATAAACAGGCACTGGGGCGCCGCCTGGCGGTGGCCACGGGTCCCTACAGGGCTGGGCTTCCAAGCCCTGTACCCGAGGCCCCCTGCATAACCAGGACGGATGCCCCCACTCAGTCTGGAGGAGGCACACGCCCTCCTCTGGTCCTCTAAGGCGTCCCGGCCGGGCTCCATCCCCAGCCGAGGACCGTACGGGGTAAACCGGCATCGGGGCGCCGCCTGGCGGTGACTACGGGCCCCTACAGGGTAGGGCTTCCATGCCCTCGACCCGTGGCTCCCCACAGAACCAGGATGGACGCCCCCTCGCGGTCTGGAGGAGGCACAAGCCCTCCTCACGTCCTCCTGGGCGTCTTGGCTGGGCTCCAGCCCCGGCCGGGGACCACAATGGGTACTTCTCTAAAGGAAAGACTTTTATATTACTAAAAAATTTAATTAATAAAGATTTCTTTACTTAACCATTTCAGGTTTTCATCCTTGTATTACCTGCCTCAAGCATTTCTTTCTCACTGTCTCAGTGTTCAATCAGCTTAGTTAATCCATCCATCCATCCATTATCCAACCCGCTATATTCTAACACAGGGTCACAGGGGAATGCTGGAGCCAATCCCAGCTAACACTGGGTGCTAGGCAGGAACAAACCCCGGGCAGGACGCCAGCCCACCGCAGAGCTTAATTAATCACTTATATTAAATTAACTGTGTTCTATACAGCGAGACTAGCTTGTGTATGATGGGTTAGTACTTGTTATGGTGGGCCCATTATTACCAGTAATAAGAAAATAAGTAACTTGCTGGTTAATGTAGTACTTGTTAATCTCCACATATTCTCTCAGATTTGCCTTTGAATGTGACAATTTTGATGGTGTTGTGTGATGCAACGCGGTAAAGTAGAAAGTATATATGATGTGGTGAAAGAGTAGTACAGGCAGTCCCCAGGTTACGGACATCCGACCTACGACTTACGAACGGGGCCGCAGCTGCGAGATGCATGCGCCTCAGTAACTGCCAAGCGGTGGCTGGACGGAAGCTGGAGTGGGGCGATTTCGTTGCCTGCGCAGTATAGTGTCCCTCGTGTGGCTCCCCGCGGCAAGCGGTTTCACTACCTGCCCACCACACACGGCTGCCCTGTTCATTCTCGGTGGGCGGCTGGTAATGCAGCAAGCGGTGACTGGACAGAGGCTTGAGGGGGGCGATTTCACTGCTCGCGCAGTATAGTGTCCCTCGGGCGGCTCCCGGCGGCAAGCGGTTTCACTGCACGCCCACCACACAAGGCTGCCCGGTTCGTTCTCGGTGGGCAGCTGGTAATGCTGCAAGCGGTGGCTGGACGGAGGCTGGAGGGGGGGCGATTTCACTACTCGCGCAGTGGAGTGTCCCTCGGGTAGCTCCCGGTGGCCAGCAGTTTCACTGCCCGCTCACCACACATGGCTGCCCCATTCGTTCTCGGTGGTCGGCTGGTAATGCTGCAAGCGGTGACCTAGTTGTGGCTGAAAGGAGGCCATTGAGGGTGAACGAGGCGGCGGGGGGTAGCACTGGAGTGTGCATCGGGTGGCTGCCTATTGAATGGGGGCGATTCACTACCCGCCTTTGGCTGCACCGTGTTCGTTCTTGGTGGGCGGACGCTGCAGGCAGCATACTGTAGTGGAGGTGACTGTGAGGTGGGCTGGTGATGAACCGCCCGTCGATGCCCCCATTCATTCTCAATAGCAAGCCTGCTTGTACTGTTACGTACATAGCAGGAAGTTGTCTCTTGTGAGTACATCAGACGTGTTGATGACGGGTGCCTTCCTGCTGTGATAGCGTGTACAGTGCTGTGCAGTACAGTGCTTCACCGTTCAACAATGTCTCTGAAACACAAATCTGATGCAAGTGCTGGTGATACAGTAAAGAAGAGAAAAACTATCACCATTGAAAATAAAGTAGAAATAATAAAAAGGTCAGAGAGGGGTGAAACTCCATCATTCATTGGGAGAGCACTTGGTTACAGTTGGTCAACAATAGCATTTATTAAATTTATGTACCTGTTCCGACTTACATACAAATTCAACTTAAGTACAAACCTACAGTCCCTATCTTGTACGTAACCCGGGGACTGCCTATATGCTAAATTTAGTTTTATTGGCCATGGACAAATAGTCAGTGCTTCATCACACTCTGGCTGTTAAAGCATACATTACATCTAAACAAAGAAGATTTTATATTATATTTAACATGCCATTGCAAATTCTTTCTTGTAAGAAAATTTTAAAGTTCTATACTTTTCAATCTACTGGTAGCAAAACAAAATATCAAAAGGGTGGGACTGGCGGTACAGAAGAGCCCTCATCCTTCTGGATGACATCGGTCGGTAACAATAAACATTTTAAACCGGGCTATTCACCAAAATCTTCAAGATTTATCCTGTCAGCTACAAAAAGCACAAATAGTTCACCCATTTTTTAGGAATAATTGAGCTACACCACTCACCTATACTGTAAAATGAAAACATGGATACGTGTAACATTTGGAAGAATGTTTTGTTAATGCTGCTGCTCATTTGAAAAACATTAATTTCCAAAAATAATGTTATTTAAAGCACATCAATTTATTATTTGTTTACTACTTAAATTCTTATCTAACTCAATACAACTAAGATGTCTATGAACAGAAATGCCGCCACTCTGTATCACTAATAGTCAAGTGATTAAGTTAAGTAACCATTCATACTAATACTCTTTCAAAAATCATCATATCCTTGCATTGCACTCACTATTATTTCTCTCAACCTTATAAAGTTTACACCAGGCATTTAATCATTCAGGAATCTATTCCCTGTTTAAATTACAATGAATGTCTTATACGCTAAATGTTTACTTTTTATATTCTCTTTAATTATAATATTCATTTGAGAAATATGCTTGAACAAAAAGAAAAACTTTTGTTGTTTTTCATTACACATTCTCTGTTATTTGACAATATGTGGCTCTACTGTCATTAATAATCCTCTTCTTGGGTTTCTGTATTGTACTAATTTTCTTATTTGAGTCCTCACATTAAAATTTTTAAGAACCTCTGACTTTGAGAATTCCCCTGAAGAAATTTTAATGCCGCCTTGGTAAATTTTCTGAAGAGCTGAATCACATCCCCAAGTACCTTCCCCAGGAATGCTGAGCATCTGTTCACTATAAATGTTAGATTAGGACAGGTACTTCAGTCTATATTGTACATGTCATGCTGACCAGAATTTTACAAAGTCCTCCTAATGCAGTCCGTCCCACTAATGCACAATAAAGTCGTGGCTTATGGAGCCATGATCTACAATCAACTTTTTTTTTTTATTTTTTTATTGCACCTTTGAAATGTTTCTGTTTATCACAGGGATGACCAATTCTAGCCCCAGTGGCTACAGATTTTCATTCTAACCATTTTCTTAAATAGTGACTAGCTTTTGATACTAATTAACTTAATTTTAATTTATTTGCTATTTAATACTCAGGCCCTCAGGGCTGAGCAACATCGTTCCTGGAGGGCCAAAATTGCTTTAAGTTTTTATTCCAACCCATTTGCTTCATGAGAATCATTCACTTCTGATGAAGCATTAATTGCTCAAGTGATCTTTTTCTGCTTCATTTTAGTTGTCTCGCTTGTTACGATTTTAAACCCTTAATTGATTATTTTACTCTTAAATAGCTGTATTCATTGCTTTAACTGCTCCTTATTAGCAATAAGATGCAAATGACAAAGGAAACAGAATATTTACATCTAGCTTGTTTCCATTTTCAACCATGTCTATTCATCATTCACTATTTGGTTTAACTAAGTACTCAGAAGGAAATTGAAGAGAAAGTGAAGAACTGAAAATACTGTATCTGCCCCAGATTTATCTCACTTGGATGATACATGTATCATTAGAAAGGAAAAAAAATCTATGATTTAAGAATGAACTGGCATGTTAAAGTTAAAACATTAATAAGCTTTGAAATTAAATACGATCTGTTATTGATGAGGATTGGCTTCCAATTAAACAACTGGGTTGGAACAAAAACCTGCAGCTCACCAGGATCAGAGCTGGCTACCCCGGTCTATTGTCTAGTGAATCAGAATAATCAATCAGTGTAAATTATATTTGCTTCCTAAAGATCAACATTACCTATCTTGCATTTATACCTGCATGTATTTTTTTGCACTTATCTATATTAATTTGTTTTTCCCTCAATTTTTAAGGTTACCCAGGTCTTCCTGATTTTTTTTAATCTTGGTTAAGATGCTATTACTAACATTGTAAGTTGTCTGGGGAGCAACTTAATTGCACACATTTCTGCAGCAAATGAAGGCTTTCCAGTACTGGAAAAACTGACTTCAAAATAATAAAATATATTCTTTGACAAGGAAAAGAAATCTTACAAGCCCAAATCCCTGAAGTACTCCAGTGATTACCTCATCCCATGTGCAATATACTCCTTTCATCAGTACTCTGCTTGTAAACCATCTCATTGGTGTGCTTCATTGCTATAAATACTGATAAGTACTGTAACTCTGTCAATATTTTCCTACTTTTCTCATCTACAAGTTTTTTTTTAAATTAACTTAGTCTAACTAGATGGTCACTGAAAGCCTAAATCTCTTCATACACACTGAGTGCAAGGCAGTAGTAAACCCAGCGTGAGGTACCAACTGGGCACACTTACATACACTCACCTAAAGGATTATTAGGAACACCATACTAATACAGTGTTTGACCCCCTTTTGCCTTCAGAACTGCCTTAATTCTACGTGGCATTGATTCAACAAGGTGCTGAAAGCATTCTTTAGAAATGTTGGCCCATATTGATAGGATAGCATCTTGCAGTTCATGAAGATTTGTGGGATGCACATCCAGGGCACGAAGCTCCCGTTCCACCACATCCCAAAGATGCTCTATTGGGTTGAGATCTGGTGACTGTGGGGGCCATTTTAGTACAGTGAACTCATTGCCATGTTCAAGAAACCAATTTGAAATGATTCGAGCTTTGTGACATGGTGCATTATCCTGCTGGAAGTAGCCATCAGAGGATGGGTACATGGTGGTCATGAAGGGGATGGACGTGGTCAGAAACAATGCTCAGGTAACCCGTGGCATTTAAATGATGCCCAATTGGCAGTAAGGGGCCTAAAGTGTGCCAAGAAAACATCCCCCACACCATTACACCACCACCACCAGCCTGCACAGTGGTAACAAGGCATGATGGATCCATGTTCTCATTCTGTTTATGCCAAATTCTGACTCTACCATTTGAATGTCTCAACAGAAATCGAGACTCATCAGACCAGGCAACATTTTTCCAGTCTTCAACTGTCCAAGTTTGGTGAGCTCATGCAAATTGTAGCCTCTTTTTCCTATTTGTAATGGAGATGAGTGGTACCCGGTGGGGTCTTCTGCTGTTGTAGCCCATCCGTCTCAAGGTTGTGCGTGTTGTGGCTTCACAAATGCTTTGCTGTATACCTTGGTTGTAACGAGTGGTTATTTCAGTCAAAGTTGCTCTTCTTTCAGCTTGAATCAGTCAGCCCATTCTCCTCTGACCTCTAGCATCAACAAGGCATTTTCGCCCACAGGACTGCCGCATACTGGATGTTTTTCCCTTTTCACACCATTCTTTGTAAACCCTAGAAATGGTTGTGCGTGAAAATCCCAGTAACTGAGCAGATTGTGAAATACTCAGACTGGCCCGTCTGGCCCCAACCATGCCACGCTCAAAATTGCTTAAATCACCTTTCTTTCCCATTCTGGCATTCAGTTTGGAGATTGTCTTGACCAGGACCACACCCCTAAATGCATTGAAGCAACTGCCATGTGATTGGTTGATTAGATAATTGAATTAATGAGAAATTGAACAGGTGTTCCTAATAAATCTTTAGGTGAGTGTATGTACTCACATTCATTTAGAACTGAACAGTTTACACCGGCCAATAAACCATACCTGCACATCTTTGGGTTGTGAAGAAGAAGAAAAAAGAAAAAAGAAGAAAAAAGAAAACAAAGGGAGCATATGTAAATTCCAGCTGGATTTAAAACCATCTGGTTTTAAATTTCTTAGTTTGACAAACTCAGAATGTCTACAAATATGTATATTTTGATATAAAGAAACTGGCAATAAATATTTTGATGTGTTTATTTTTTCATAAAATATCTAAAATTGTTTTTACTGCCAAATGTTCTGAGTCATTAGTTAAAGTATTCACCAGAGTTCAAGATGTGAAAAGCCTACTCTCCATCTGTGTAAATACTGTTTTTTTTCTCACCTGTTACAAAAAGAATTATCAATTTGTTAAATCATGGAAAGGTAAAAATATAAGGAATAAACAAAAGACTATCTGTATAATTGGACAATTACAATAATTTTCTTATTCTTGAAGGTAACCAATAAGATAAAGGAACAATTTCAGTAAACGACAGGTACATATTATACTGAAAGCAGGTATTTTGATACACTTGTAGTCAGAGAGTCAACCAAGGAACTAACATCTCATCACTTTTAGGGTCACATACAACAACAACAACATTTGTTTATATAGCACATTTTCATCTTCATTTGTATCTTATGTTGGCTACAATGGCTCAAAAAAATCAGTGATTTTAAATGAATATTCTGCCAAAAAATGACATTTGTTTTAAATGTTTCTCACCCTATGTGGATTGCAGTGATGACTGAGAAACGTTTTAATCTTATGCTTTCATGCAGTACACAACTAACAAAGTTTATGCTTTAATGGAACTTGGGCAGTTTCCAACACTACTAAAATGTCCATGAAAAAAATTCATATTACTTGTGTAACATAATCCACATCAAGTCATTCAGTTGTATAAATGGGTGCATTTTTTACCAAAATATTTAATCCTCCAGTAACATGAAATCAGCCCACAACACAGAAGCCTTTTCACACAGGGTCAAATTTTTGAATTGAAGACAGGACTCTTGACCAATGTATCAGGAGAGAGGAGAGCTTTTAACATCTCAGTTTTTGGGCACCAGCCAAGCCTTACATTACTTCTGTAACTGCATAATAGGAGTACAGTTCTGAGGGAAGATAATTACAAATGCACAAACTGCAAATCTTCATTCGTCAAAAATATGGCTCTTTAAGGTTATAAACAATCACTTTGATTGTTGGCCTTGTTTCTTGATTTGTTTCCTTTCCTTAAAAATGTGTGCTATTCCGGACTTTATCTTTGGCCAATTAGACCATGACTCAGAATCTTTGAAAAGATATCTTCATTTTGAATAAAAAAAAAAAAACAACAAGAAAGCTAAAGACAGTGATAATTATGCATCATGTGGAAAGTATGTCATGTGATGTTCAAATCACTCCTATTTATAGAAGAACAAGCACAAAGGAAATAAATATAAAGCCTTCCAGAAGAATAACAAGGTGTGCTCTAAATATAAATAAAAGGATAAACAAAGCCTGGTGAGATAGATGCCATACCATTACCAATCACAGACAAAAAAAGTAGAAAAAAGAAAAATCCAACTAAAAACAACAGAAAATGCATGCTTTCGTTTATATCTCTGGCTATGCCTATTTTGCCTATGCCAGAGAAAAGGCAGTCTATGTTGAAAGGGTGTTGAGAGGCATAACCATTTTTTGAGCAAGCTCATGACCAGAAATCAATCCAATCTTTCAACAAAGCTAATAATCTGAATCCTAAGGTTGGGAGCACACGCTGATTACAATGCATTGCCGCACCTTTATGGCAAAGCACCCGGTTTGAGATCCAAGTTCAGCAGGGCAATAGGTGACAGCTCAGCACCACACTGACAGTACAAGTTTTTTGTTTTTTTTTAAACACAGTGGCTGGTGTGCCAATTCTGCCACCAACCCTGAAGTTTCCACTGCAGATTGGAGGAACTGCTTGCTTGGATGCAGATTAACGTCATACCCAGGATGGAGCAATTGCAGGTTAAGGGCATTGCTCAGGGGCCCAACGGAATAGAGTAACTTCTGGCAGTTATGGGATTCAAACAGATCCCTAGCATCACAGCCAAAATCCAAAGACACTTAAAATTTAGAAGCACAGAAGTCAGTATTTAAAAAAGCAAATGAAAGAAAACACACGCTAATTTTTTTTTTATCAAATTTTGAATAACCAGGAAGTGCACTGCACTGACCTTAAAACCAAAGTAACAGTGACATCACACATCAAGCAAAAAAAAACAACAGTAAAGGGAAGTTTCCAAAATTGAACAATAATGACACAATGATCAGACATTATATAATTTTAACATCAGGATCAACAATCTAGAAGTGTAAAAAAAAAAAAAAGAATTGAATTCACTACCTATAAAAAGCTAAAATACTCCAAAAAAATGCCACAAATAGCGCAGGAAATTCCTGAAAAAAATAAAACATAACTGCAATTTTAATTTTACTGAACCAATAATCTGACCAGAAATAGTATTAAAACAAAACCCTTCCTATGTGATTTTGTCTGGAAACAGGCTACAAGCCACTTGAAGAGAAGCCGTACTAGACAAGGATGAGAAACTATAATATATAACTTTGTGTTTAAAATCTGTCAGAAATAAGCATGTGGACTGGTGATACATATCATTGAATTGGGGTTATTGAGTGAAAATTCCCTTACTTTTCCTAATAACGATCAGCTACCTATGTGATATGTAGCTAATGAGCTGATTCAGTAAATATCACCTACTGTGCACTGTAAAATCTGTCACATAGTTTTCAGTTGCGAGCAAGTCAATTGAATATGACACCCTCTAACAAACAAACCTGAGGCGTCGTCTTAATTGAATGTAAAGTGCAGACGTGGAATATGCAGACCTCTAAATTTTCAACTTGTTTAAAAAGAAGTATGTAAACTTGGCATTCACAAAAGTACTGCCATGCTAGGGCCAGAATATTTGTTCTACCTCTTCAGTATACGAAGAGCAATTATTTCAATTCTAAATACTGCTTAACAGTTTGTTAGCGGTCTCATTAAAATTGTTATTTTTGGTTTTGCTGTTTCATTTATCAATAGCTGCAGAAAAGAGTGCAAGATATACATTTGAGTCTGAAAGAAGTCTGTAACTTGGAAAGCAGTTATTTCTAATTATATACCATAAAGAAGGCATAGATTCAAACTAAAAGTATACTTTAAAAGGCAAATATGTGAATAAAATGTTTTACCTAATTAAAGAGGCAATCTGCTATTTAAGGAGTTCTTTCTGAGGTGGGTAATGGGAATGGTGGAAATATCCTTAACTATTATCACAGCAAAGTTCTCAGATTAATATCCTTGGGCTATCAGAGGACACCATGTTAAAGTTCACCTGTCTGCTCTTTAGGTTTCACTGTTTTCAACTCAATTCAGTTCAATTAATTCTTTTTTTTTTTTTTACAGGGTTCTTCACCAGAATATTCCATCACTGTACTTTTTGTGTTATTGCTTTTGTCTCAGTAATCAGCAAATTGATTAATCTATAAGGAATTCATAACTCTTGCATCTTCTTCAGCAATGTTGTATGCTCACACTGTCCGGCTTTCACTGTCATCTGAAGAGAATGCAGTGTGTACATTTAAATTAGTGGGCAGGCTCATTAGGTGGGCATGAAGTGAACTGAATTAATTTATCAAATCGCTGTGACTTTTCAAAGAGGGCATTCTAAAACCTGAGTTGTCTACGGAGTGTATTTGTTTATTTACTGCCACATTGTTCTTCCTTTCATATTTGTACATTCTTTACCTCGAATGTCTGTCAAAATTCCCCTCACTTTGAACTCAGAGTAAGAAAACTCAGAAAATATCATTCAATTAGACAACCACTGTAATTCACTTGCAGTGATAGTTCCAGTTACTGAGGCGTTGGGAAGATTTTAGCATCTCATTCCTTAAATGTGACATGCCTTCTGTCTAAAACTCATTGAGAAATGATTAGAGTTATAAATCTAACACTGGGCAGTAACATGATTTTCTTATTGCCAACCCAAGCAAATGTATTCCTTCAATACTCATCCTCTTACTTATAATAAGTAATCAATACTGTTTTGACCTCTTACTTTTTATCAATGGAGCTTCTGGCATAGAAAAAAAAAATGTGGTGGGGCCAATAGCAGAAATTCCCTTTATGTGCGCAAACTTCTCTAATCTTAATTAGTTACCCAACTAACTATATATTGTATGTAACTCTTTTAGTAATGACTAGCAAACTGTTCAACATTATGCTTCATTCATATCATTAAATAAATAAAAAAAAAAATCAATGAAATAATGGGATGGTGGTTCCTGGCCTGTCTCAAGTATCAAATCACTGTGACACCCACTAACACAGTCATCATCTGACAAAATATTAAAATCGAGATTTAAACATTAACTAAACCTGCTTCCAGGAAAATCTACTGACTATGAACTGAAGAACTTTGAGGTGAAAAAGAACAAGCCACAATAACAAGGAACGGGAAAAAAACTTCTAAATACCTGTTGCTTTCACAACAAGCGTTTCATTGAAATAGGGGCATCACATTGCTAGCTTCTTTTCCAAAAAATTGGAAGAAACACATATAAAGCTTAATTTCTTAATACCAGTTCTATTGGGAAGTCCTCTTCAGTGAAGATCAATATGCCAGAGAGCTCCATTCTGATCAGTGCAATGTCTTGTGCTTGATGTATTCCAGTTATTGATCTGCATTATTATTAAAATACTATAGTTATGTACCTTTAAAGTAAGTGCTACTGGACTTTCCACACCTCTTTGCTAGTTTGTACTGCATAGCCTTGACTGTAAAAAGTTCAAAGCAGAACTGCAAATACATAATTAAAAACCAAAAAAAAGGCAGTATTCATTTTAATGCTGAAAATAAGGGGTTCTAGCCCCATCTCTAAACAGGAATGCTCTAGTTTCAAATGCATACATACACCAAAGTGTAAAATTAGAACACTACAACAATGTTGAGAGAGCCACACTGCATACAGTTTTGCAGCTCACCGAATATGGATAATTTCACATATTACAAAAAGACACATTTTCTAGATAAAAAATTAGTTCGAGGATATGATGGAAAGCTGAAGAAAAAGAAGACAAAAGGTGAGAGTTGTTATAAACATTTGAATAATGAACTAAATTGCAGAGAGAATCTTACTATACATTTGGTACAACATCTCATGGGACTGTGTTTCACTGGCCCTTAATACAGAAACACCTCTGCTTATAACAAGTTAGAAAAAGAAATTCAATTAAAAGTGAATATGTGTTATTTTATAAGTATGCCTTTTGTGAATATTACTTAAAATGAACTTGGTATGTGTGCCCTTTTCATTGTAAAACACATTTGTTGCTATTTATCAGACACATCTCTAAGAGGGAGTCCTACCTCCCCGTCAACAACCAAATTTTTAACCGTAAACACTAGTTAGCATTAATTTCTCCTAGATATCCTTCCCTGAAATCCGCACCTACACAGAAATATAACATACACAGGAATATCTTGTTTGACAGCAGCTGTACAGAATACTAATCATTTCATTAAGTTTAGAGTTCATTTCATGGGAAGACTAATTGCTACCTAAAAAACTTTCTTTGTCACCTTTTACTCACTTCCAAACTTGGGAAATTCCTATGTAAATTGTCTTGATGGGAGGTTGGGTTAATGCAGGCCAACGGAATGCTTTTAAAAATCTTGACATCAATTCCACAACATCCTGACAATCAAGGATTCTATAAAAACTTGAACTGCCTAATAGAAAGCCACACACTTTTTCAAATTCTAAAACATATCTACTGTATTTATTGATTGATGATCAACATTTTTTTCTGTAATGGGCTTATGACTCTTTCCAGAATAATATTTGCTTTAGCCCACAAATCGCAAATAATTAACTTCAGAAGGAGCTGGATATAAAGAAATAGCTGGTACTTTAAAGCTTGTGACACATCCTAAAAGAAAATCTCAACAAAAGTACATTTTAGGCCTTTTCTGGCAAACTAAACATTGGATGACAGCCATCTCTAGTCATCCTGCAACATGGAAATATGGCAATGTAGATCTAAATTAAATTGTAACTGCTTTAAATAAGTTAAACTCATTAAATTAAATATTGTTATGTATAGGGATGATTGGTGGCTCTATGGCTAAGGATCTGTGTTGGTATCTGGAAGATTGCCAGTTCATATCTTGTTACTGCTCTAAGAGATCCTACTTTGCTTGGCCCTTGAGAAGGCCCTTAACTTGACAAATTGCTGCAGGGGCACTGTACAATAGCTGACCCTGCGCTCTGATCCCAAAAAGGTAATGCAAAAACACAATTTCTCGGATTTGGTCTCGTCCGATGCGAGAGATGGACGTCTGAAGTGGAGCTCCGCTAGCAGTGGTGCTATTTTTCATATTATTTGCTTATTATTCTGAGATATCCTGTATTTATTCAACCCGAGAGGGACTGCTACAGTATATATAAGCACATATAAACATGGCCAACAAGAAGGGGGGGTTCGAAAGAATCGAAAACTAAAGCTACATCCAAGCTGCGATCAGCAAGCCCCAGTTCAAGATACGGCCTTTTAGAGACAGACCTGGATCAGATGGGTGAAAGCACAGACTCCTCGGGACCACGGTCCGCTACATCGTCGCCGGCTGAGAGCGAAAAGGGGAGCGAAGGTGCGATCATGAGGGCAGATGTGGATAGCTCGCCGATTGGAGAAGATTACCTGAAACTGGAAAGGGCCGGGAAGTCCGTGGCTTCAGTTACGCAATTACGCGAGCCTGGAGCAGCGGGGACACCGGCTTCAGCAAAGTCTGCTGCTTCATCTACGGTACAAGAAGGCACAATTGAACTATCTGAACTGAAAGTGTTGCTCGCTGACCTCACGCAAGATATAAAAGAAAGCGAGAAGGCTAATGAGAAAGCAATGGCAGAGGCACTTGAGAGACTGAAACAGGAATTGAAACAGGAGATGAAACAGGCCAATGAATGGCTGCGACATGAATTCCAACAGGCAAATGAAAGGCTGCGACAGGAATTCCAACAGGCAAATGAAAGGCTGCGTCAAGAGGTACAACTCGAGCTTCGACAGGTGCTGGGTAAAATTGAAGAGCGCATTCAGAAAAACTCAGTTAAACTGAGCACGCTTGCTGATCAATTGGAGCATCTTAAGGAGACATTCACGAATTGGATCGAAATGGCCGAACATTTAGCTGCCAGTGCCGAGGAAAGATCAGTAAATGTCAGTTCCGAATGTAAAAAACTCGGAGAAAAACTTGGAGACAGACTGGCTGCTTTAGAAGATGGGAGTAGAAGGTATAATGTCAGAATTGAAGGTCTGCCAGAGAATCGAGAAAGTTCAAACCCTGTGAAATTCACAGCTGAACCTTTTTCTAAAATAATCAGGGGCAACTTTAAAGCAGAATCTGAGATAGCAGCGGCTTACCGCGTACGCGGATCAAACACCGTCAGACCCCGACCAAGATCTTTTATAGTTCGTTTAGAACGATTATCATTTAAGATAGAGGTGATGGCACTCCTCAGAAACAAGGAAGATATTATATATGAAAATAACCACATTCGTATCTTCCCTGACTTCTCTCCAGCAGCAGCTACTAAACGCGCAGCCTTCTATAACATTAAACAGCGGCTTCGGCAAGCCAGTGTCAAATATAGCCTCCTGTATCCGGCAAAACTGAAAGTGGAATGGCAAGGTTATTTCTACGTCTTCGCTAGCAAGGAAGAGGCAGAAAATGAATTAAGAAAGCTGATCCCGGGACTATTCTGATACATAATAGTGAGTCATGGCGGTAAATGATAAAGCTAGGATTAATAATCTACTGTCTGATCTATTTGTTTTAAAATACAGGTTTTTTATCAGCAAATATTCTCATATATTCTTATTATTACTTAGTATTACTAGGGCGCTATATGTTTATGTTTTATTGTGCTTAATTACTTTTTCCTCCTTTGTTGTTTTTTTTTTTTCTTTTCTAATTATTTCATGTGTACCCTAAATGAGACTGTTCAATATCATACCCTTGGTTTACTGTTATTGCTATTACTGCATTAAGACTTGTTATGCTTATTTTTGGACACATCTTTAACACCATCACCATCATATATTGCTGAAGGCTATATATATTTTTTAAGTGCAAAATTCTTTTTTTTTTTTCCTTTATTTCTCTTTTTTTTTCTCTTTTAAAGGCTATATTGGTAACAGATATCTCTATCTTTTAATCCTAAAGCAACACTGCATGGGGGCTTGTTGTGCTTTGGACGTGCTCTGTCTCTGGGTATGTCAGAGGACTGGGACTGTGTGAAGTGGGTTTTAGCCTCACTTGGGGAGGCAAAAAGGGAGGGTGGGGGGTTAAGGGGGGGAGAGAAAGAGAGCAGGCTTGATCTATACCTAATCTATCATCTCAATCTTTATAATTATAACTATCAACGTAATAATAAGCTGCATGGCAACAACTCTTGGGGAAATAGGAAATTAAGAACTAAACTATTTCACTTCCAGTTAAGACTAATAAAATGACATCAAAAACTCAGAATCAGTGGCTCCATGATGGGACAGTTAACTTCGTAAGCTGGAATGTTAAAGGCCTGAATCATGAATTAAAGAGAAAGAAAGTACTTTCTCACCTAACAGGTCTAAATGCTAAAATAGTATTTTTACAGGAAACCCACTTACTAAGCAAGGATCAGTTCCGGCTGCAAAAAGACTGGACTGGCCAAATGTTCCATTCTAGTTTTACAAAGAAAACTAGAGGGGTGGGAATTCTCATACATAGAACTGTTCCATTTGTAGCATCAGATGTAGTATTGGATCCTGAAGGGAGATATGTAATGGTCATGGGAGACTTATCTAACTGTAAAATGATTTTGATAAATGTTTAAGCACCTAATGTTGATGATAAGGAATTTATACAAAATTTATTTGCATCCATTCCCAATCTGAACACTCATAAATTTATAATGGCTGGGGACTTTGTGTTTTAAATCCACTTTTAGATAGGACTTCCTCCACAGGGGGAACGGCAACTAACACCGTAAAGATAATTACAAAGTTTATAACTGACTAGCAAAATACCCGCGCTTCGCAGCGGAGAAGTAGTGTGTTAAAGAAGCAATGAAAAAGAAAAGGAAACATTTTGAAAATAACGTAACATGATTGTCAATGTAATTGTTTTGTCACTGTTGTGAGTGATGAATGTTGCTGTCATATATATATATATATATATATATATATATATACATATATATATATATATACATACATACACACACACATATATAAACATATATACATATACATACATACATATCTACATATATACACACACAGCTATTTCGTATCAGTGCAATACACTGCTTGTTAAAATGGATAACTCCGCTCTTACGTGCAAGTCTGCGTGGATATTATGAACTATAGTATTTGTTCAAGTTCTATTTAAATTTTAAATAGAAGGAATTTTTATTTAGTCGACAGAAATATCTTTGGTAGGAATGGTAAAAACAGACAGGAATATTATTCGTGAATAAATCAACTCAAACCTTAAACAACTTATAATATTTTGCTCTCCATAAAATATATCCTGTCTAAATTATACAAGTTAGAAATAAAGTAAATGTTAAAAGAACAAACATTCAAATTTCTTTACTCTTATGTAATTTTATATAAAAATAAACTTAGATTTTAAATATCCCAAAAGATTTTGCTCTCCATAAAAATATATCCTGTCAAAATTATACAAATTCAAATATGAACATGCTGCATAACAAAACCTAGAAATATAAATAAAATGTGTTCCTTTCAGCAATAACAAATCAAATCATTCAGTTGTCTTTGCTCATATGTCATTTTAGAGCTGGACGCCTGGCATCTTTTTTTGGCAACAAGTTCGTTTCTGTTTGGTGTGAGGTTCTGTGTTGTGGAGATTCTCAGGATGGATTGCAGGTGCTCATCAGTGAGGCGACTCCTGTGTGCTGTTTTGTTAGTCTTTATCACTGAGAAGAGCTTCTCACACAGATATGTGCTACCAAACATGCACAAGGTTCGAGCCGCATGTAGACGGACTTTTTGTTCTTCAAAGTCACCAAAGCGCCGTGCAAACTCAGTGCGCTCAGTTTATCAGCAAAGTGCGTATTTGGGAACACCGTAGTGGCGACTTGGTTTAACATTACTTGGCAACAGGGAAAGTGGGGCAAATTGCACTGGTGCATTTGTGTCTCCCATAAAAGCAGCTTCACTTGAAATCACTTTGTGATTGTGCACGGGTAAAACGTCCGCTGAAGTGTCAGATTCTTATTTAATTCTTCTGCTTTCTGTATCTTCTGCATTGCATTCAGGTTACCCTGATGTTTTGTCTCATAGTGCCGTCTTAGATTAAATTCTGTAATTACAGCCACATTAGCTCCACAAATGAGACACACGGGTTCAGTAAACATATACTCAGCCTCCCATCGGTTTTAAAGGCTCTATTTTCAGAATCAACTTTTCTCTTCAGCATCGTGTGAGCTAGCCGCAATAACTTGCAGCATCATAAGCTACACTTGATTAACGCGGTAAGTGTTAGGCAAGGCAGCTGAAGCGCTGCATTATGGGATCTGTAGTTTATTGTGTTACCAGCGCTTCATATACCTGGGCCATTAATAACAATAATACAGTATATAAAATGATCTCGGGGCGGATATAATTACGCGGGGCGGATGTGGCCCACTGCCCTTGAGTTTGACACATATGGACTAAATAGAACTTGAAAAGATATATTTTTTCAAATGTGATCACGCAATTCAGATAGAGTTGGCAACTACAGCCTGCATGCCTCAATAAGTCATCCTCCCTCGCTCTTACTTTTTACCGTTCATCTAATGAATACACTGAGTATGGCTTTACCAAAACAATCATTGATGGCGAATAAAGTATCCATTATTCGAGTATGTAGATCGGGATATATATATATATACATATATATACCCAGCGTATCAGCGAGAAGTAGTGTGTTAAAAAGCTAGAAAAGAAAAGGGAACATTTTAAAAATAGCGTAACATGACTGTCAATATACAGTATTTGTTTTGTGAGTGTTACTGAGTGTTGCTGTCATCAAGGATTTGATTATCATTATTTCTTTCAATCAGGTTCGTATTTGTAGGATGTGTTGTGTTCAAGTTACATTCCGTGTTTGTCAATCGTTGTAAAGATGACAGGTTTCATTCATCGATTCGTTTCTTACTGCATCAATAAACAGCTCGTCTTCTTCTTTATCTGAGACCTGACACACTGCATGCACGGGTTTTTACACTGTCTTCCTTTAGCGGGACATTGACTTTTCCAACGTGTGCTTTGTTTCGCAGTAGTTGGATTTATGAATATGCTTGTATGTATCAGGCGCTTCATATTTTTGCTGCCTTTTCAATTGTGTAATTGGTTTTGTTCAGCTCTTTGGAACTGTTGCTTTTATCTGTGCACTGCGTCAGTTCCGTGAGCCACTCGGTGTACATGCATCGAAGGTTCCCAGCTGTGCTGGTGCCATCTCGTGCTATGTCCATGGCTGTATTTAATGTTACCTTAGTCCTGGCACTTAAAACTTTCTCTCGCAGTTTAAGCTGAGTTTGTGTCAAACACCACCCTGACCATCTCATCTTCCTCTCCATAAGCACAGTCCTTCACCCGTGAATATTTAGTGGCAGTTTGCTATTGGATTGCCGCTGACGGACGGCCTTATATGGGCAGGCACTAAATTACAAGCGCCAGCGCAGCCTGTCTATGAACTTAATTTAAAGTGTAGGTTTACATCGTGCTTTGTTTCAGTAGCAGAACTCATGAATATGGTTGTATATGTCACTCGCCGCTTCTTATTGTTTAGCTGCCTTCTCAATTATATAATGCATGTTTTCTTCAGCGCTTTTTGAGGTCTTCCTGGTTTTCTATGTACTGCGTGATTACGTGGGAGGCGTGATGATGTCACACGAAACTCCGCCCCACGGCGTTGAAGCTCATCTCCATTACAGTAAAAACTGCTTCCAGTTATGACCATTACGCATAGAATTTCGATATAAAACCTGCCCAACTTTTGTAAGGAAGCTGTAAGGAATGAACCTGCCAAATTTCAGCCTTCCACCCACACGGGAAGTTGGAGAATTAGTGATGAGTCAGTGAGTGAGTGAGTAAGTGAGTGAGTGAGTGAGTGAGTGAGTGAGTGAGTGAGTGAGTGAGTGAGTGAGTGAGTGAGTGAGTGAGTGAGGGCTTTGCCTTTTATTAGTATAGATCACAACTTATCAGATCCCTGGAGGTTTTTAAACCCAAATTCAAGAACATATTCTTTCTACTCACCAGTACATCATTGCTACTCAAGGATTGATTACTTCTTTATAGATAATAACTTCTTGCCTAAGATTAAATCTTGTAAATACGATGCTATTGTTATTTCAGACCATGCTCCTATGATCTTGGAGCTGAAATTACTAAGCCCCATACACTCACCCGCAGATGGCGCTCAACCGCTTCTATTAGCTGGCGAGAATTGTACTGAATTTATATCCAAACAAATCAATTCTTTCTAGAGACAAATACATCCCCTGAGATCTCTGCAGGAATACTCTGGGAAACTCTTAAGGCCTTCTTAAGAGGACAGATTATCTCATATCTTTCCCACAGAAATAAATCCGAGCGAAGAAAGTAGCAGAGATAAAAGCGAAATTACTAAAATAGATGAAGAACATGCCAGACTACCAAGCGAGACTCTACATAAGAGGAGGCAGGCTCTACATTCAGAATTAAACCTCTTGACAACTAAAGAAACTGAACAACTAATTTACAAATCCAGACATCATTATTATGAACATGGAGAAAGCTAATAAGCTTTTAGCAACAAATTCACAAGCAAGATATACGCATAGCGCAATCTCGGTAATCACTAACACGAACGGAGATAAAATCATCGAACACAAAAATATAATGCACACTTTTAGAGACTACTATAAATCCCTATATACTACTGAGTTTAAAGAAGACAATATACAATCTAATGCATTTCTGGATACATTACAGATACCACAAATTGACGCTTTTAGTGTGGAGGAACTTGATAAACCTCTGTCATTATCAGAATTACTGGATGCTATAAAGTCACTCCAAGGTGGAAAAGCAGCAGGCCCTGATGGCTACCCTGCAGAGTTTTACAAGAAATTCTCCGCTCAGCTAGCTCCCTCCTATTAGCAACATTTACAGAAGCCAGAGATAACCAATCTCTTCCACAAACCTTTAGCCAAGCACTAATCACTGTCTTTCCAAAACAAAATAAGGACTTATTACAATGTGCATCATACAGACCAATTTCACTTCTGAATAACGACGTTAAAATACTCTCTAAAATCATAGCTAGAAGGATGGAGAAAGTGCTCCCTCGTAATATCACAAGACCAAACTGGATTTATTAGGGGCCGACACTTATCTTCAAATCTTCGGCCTGTTTAATGTAATATACTCACCAACTAAATCAAACACCCCAGAAATATTATTATCATTGGATGCAGAAAAAGCATTCGACATGATTGAATGGAAATACCTTTTACTATTTGGAGAAGTTTGGGTTTGGCCCGAACATTTGTGCATGGATTAAATTACTGTATACTAACCCAGAAGCTTCAGTTTGCATCAATAACATTTGCTCAGACTACTTTAAACTAGAGCGTGGCACAAGACAAGGATGCCCTTGTCACCACTGCTGTTTGCAATTGCCATTGAACCACTGGCAATACATTGTCGAAATACTGATCAGATAAAGGGGATTAGCAGAGAAGGACTGGAACAGAAAATCTCATTATATGCAGATGACATGGTACTGTATATATCGGACCCAGAAAATTCTGTGCCTGCAGTCTTAGCAGCACTCACAGAATTTCAAAAGCTCTCTGGTCTCAGAATTAATCTGAATAAAAGTGTACTCTTTCCGTGAATTCTCAAGCATATAATATTAGATTAGACACCCTACCTTTTATCATTGCAGAACAGTTTAAATACCTAGGGGTAAACATCACAAGTAAACATAAAGCTCTTTATCAACAAAATTTCGCTCTCTGCATGGAAAAAATTAAACAAGACTTGCATAGATGGTCAACTCTTCATCTCACTCTAGCTGGAAGAATTAACACTGTTAAGATGAATATTCTTCCTAAGCTCCTTTTTATTTCAAAACATACCAATATACATTAATAAATCATTCTTTAAGCAATTAGATTCAACAATAACCTCATTTATTTGGAATTCAAAACATCCACGCATCAAAAGAGCGACCCTACAAAGACAAAAGGCAGAAGGCGGCATGGCTCTACCTAACTTCCAGTTTTATTACTGGGCAGCAAATATACAGTCGATAAGAACCTGGACACAAATAGAAGAACATACACAGGCATGGACGCAATAGAAGTAAAATCCTGCAGTACTTCTTTGTATTCCTTGCTCTGTGCTCCAATAAACACACGTTATCGGCAATACACTAATAACCCAATTGTGCTCCACTCACTTAGAATCTGGAACCAATGTAGAAAGCATTTTAAGACGGAGAAGCTTCTTCTGTGGCACCCTGCAAAGAGAACCACCTCTTTCAACCTTCACAAACATATGCAGTTTTAATATCTGGAAAAATTTGGAATTAACTTGCTTAGAGATCTTTATATAGACAACGTCTTTGCATCCTATGAACAATTACATTCCAAATTTAACATTCCAGCTACAAATTTCTTTCACTATCTTCAAATCAGGAACTTTGTTAAACAGAACCTTCCAGATTTTCCTCATCTTGCACCCTCATCCACGCTGGAAAAATATTGCTCAATTTCAAGGAGTTAGACTCCATCTCTACAATATATAAAATCATTTTACAATCCCTTCCTTTCAAAGATCCAAGAGGACACTGGGAAAATGATCTCTCAATTAATATATCAGAAAAGGAGTGGAAAGTAGCAATGCAGAGAATTCACTCGAGCTCCATATGCAAAGCATACAATTATACAACTCAAAATTATATATCGAGCACATCTGTCTCGACTAAAACTCTCAAAATGTTTCCAGGGCATGATCCAACCTGCGAGCGTTGCAACCAAGCCCCAGCCTCACTGGGTCACATGTTCTGGGCCTGCACCAAATTAACATTATTCTGGACAAAAATTTTTAATTACCTCTCAGACAGCCTTGGACTCACAATCCCTCCTAACCCATTAACAGCTGTGTTTGGGGTTCTTCCAGAGGGCTTAAAGTTGAGAAGGACAAACAAATTGTGATTGCATTCACTACACTCTTGGCACGCAGACTTATTCTGATAAACTGGAAGAACCCAAACTCTCCTCTTTTAAGTCAGTGGGAAACTGATGTGTTATATTATTTGAAATTGGAAAAATCAAATACTCAGTTAGAGGATCTGTACAGACTTTTTTCAAAACATGGCAGGATCTAATCAGTAATATTTTAAAATACGTTTATAAAGCACAGAGAATTTATTAATTTAGGTATGTTTACAAGCCTTAAATTTTACACGTTTGGCTTGCTCTCTCTCTCAGGGTGGGGATCGATCTGTTCTTAACATAATTCTTTTTTTTGTAAAAACTTGATTGCTATGTATGGATTGTAATAAAACTAATAAAAAAAAACACAATATCTCCATCAAAAAAAAAAAAAAAAAAATAAAAAAGTTTTCTCCTCAACTAATTTTGATAACAATTTCATTGTGGGTTAAAAATTTTGTCTAAGAGTACTTCTTTGCGTCTCATTGTGAGATATGTTTAGTCATTCTGAATTTCCAAAAGGTAGTTTTTCCTCCATTTATTTTCATTTTTACCCTTTTGGAAGGAGGTGACAGGTCCAATGAGTATATGGTGTTGCCAAACACTTACAGAGCAATGTTCCTTTCTTTCAATTCCTGAAAAAACTTTTAAAACTCTAAAAACACCCTCTTAAATGAGTTTTGCGTTTCAAAATTGAATGCAAAATGAAGGTTTGCAAAAGTAAACTTGACTGTTTCACTTACCACTACCTATTATTTTGTTGTTTTATATGAAAAGTTGGTTTAGAAAATGGATGAATAGTTGGATATTATATATAACCAGGTTGAGAAAGATTCAGACCACCAGGTAAGGATAGCGGTGTCCTGCTGAATATTGGTCAAACATAAAATAGGAATTTCATTGTGCTTTGTACACTTGACTAACTCTGAATTGAAATAATGGAACTACATTTCTATCAAAGTAAAAATTCTGAGCACTGTGTAGTGAGATACCTCTTACACAAGCTACTGATGCTCAGAAATCCGTCTTCTGATTATGTTGCAACTTTGGTTTTGCCAGACCTATCATTGTCAGTTTCCAAGTTTCTTATGATGGTACTCACAGATACTATCTATCTTTAAAATTTCTCTAAAGGAAAGACCTACAGTTTTAATGGTTACAATTGTCCAAAAATGCTTCTGAGGGTGTAGCAACACAGTTTGTTTCAACACTGTTGTTATAATGACAGGGGTTTTGTAAGTAATCAGTAAACACTGGGATACCTGTAGGAATTGTTACATGAACTTTCAAGGCTTAACTAACTTCTATTGCTGTAGAAAAGCTTTAAGTTTTTAACCCATTACATGTTCCATAAAAAAGGCCTTTTTGAACAATTCTGAAATTATGTTTTTTTAGTTTTTGGTAACCTCTGGCAGTAACCAGTTACCTTTGTATCATTTCAGGTTGTTCTATGGACGTGAAGAGTTTAATGTTTTAAAATTTTTAACCAAGAGTGTATATTTGTGAAACCGCACTAAACTAGAAAATACAAAGAAAACAGCGTTAATGGTTCCCAATCACCAAGTTGCTATGACAATTATTGAATCCAATTAAAAACAAAAAGAACAAATTCTTGACTCAAACTATCATAAAGACTAATAGTTATGACAGAAGAGATATTAGCATTTCAGCCACCAATCACAAAAGTGACAACATTTTAAAAACACATAAATATTAGGTTTTTTATCCATTACAATATTGTAAATGGGCAATTTCTTTGGCAAGTAGACTTATAAAAAATGTCTTTATTGACCCCTGCTCTCGGAAACTTACAGCACACCACAACAGCTAAAGAATGCTCACTCTAAATTAGTCGGTGCATCTCTGTATGCGTCACTATTACCATAATGTGGCTAAAGTAACTTACACCTCATCTCAGGGAACCTATCACCTAAAATGAGCTGAAAACCAGATTATTTCATTTTTGGCCATAACCAAAAATGCAAAGAAATCACCAACTGATTTACTAAAAAATGAAAATTGTTCTTGGAATGAAGCTGAAGCCTGAAAATGAAATGCATTCTCTATTTGCTATAACACTTCAAGTGCTTGAATATAAACAAAAAAGGGACTCTGCTTCAGATTGGAAACAGAATAACCAAAGTGTATTACTGTTGGCCTACTGTTGCAAGTAACTTATTATTCTAATGCTTTCTTACAGTCAGTCACATATAAAAAGAGTTGAAGGAAGTCTAACTGAGTCAGTGAAAATAGGAGGTAGTCTTCAGAGCTCGACAGCAGAAATGTAAACATCCCTGGGCATTGTGGCTAATGTAAAATTTCTTTCTTTAAAAAAGTCTATCCAAATTAGTAAGAATATATATTTAACTCCAACAGATATGACAAATCTAAACCAATATGTGCCCTCTCTCTATATATCATTTACTATAAGCCGGCAGTACAGAGTTTATAGCTCTCCTATAGAATAGAAGAACTTACTTGACTCCACCAGCTACAGTGGCTTCTGTAAACCTTTCTTTCCTCTTTGTGTATAGCTTACTATCAGTTGTTCCATTACCATAGCCAATATTTGATTTATATATCATTATTTCTATGATTTAATAGATTACCGATACATCTTACCTGAAGAAGGGGCCTGAGTTGCCTTGAAAGCTGGCATATTGTAATCTTTTCAGTTAGCGAATAAAAGGTGTCATTTTTTTACTTCTCACTAGAACCTATACATGTAATGCAACCCTCTGTAACAAAACTGAGAGTCCTGAGGGTTTATACAACCAAGAACGAAGAGTTGAATGCATTATGAGGGATAGACAAATTCTACCCCAAGCAAAAAGATCAGATAATAGTGAATCTGAAAGAAATGAGCAAATACGCCAAAATGCAAAACAAAAATTAAAGTCCAAAAAGTGAACCTCAGATCCAGCCACTAAAATCTACATGGAAAAGCCTAGTCTTCCTCAAACATTAGAGATAGACAAAGATGAGAGAGAAGAATGACAGAGATTTTTAGTTTTATTTTATATCAAAATGGAGGATAGACACTCACTGTACAAATTATTAGGAACACTACACTAATACAGGGTAGGGCCTCCTTTTGCTCTCAAAATAGCCTCAGTTCTTCATGGCATGAAATCCAAAAGATGTTCGCAACATTCCTTTGAGATTCTGCTTCATGTTGACATGACTGAACTATGCAATTTCTGCAGTTTTTTTGCTGCGTATTCACACTGTGAGTCTCCCGTTCTACTATATCCTTAAGGTTTTCATTCTGATCAGATGCATTGACTCAGAAGGCCACTGAAGAACACTGAAATCACTTTCATGTTCATGAAACCAGCTTGAGATGACTTTTGCTTTCTGACGTGGTGCATCATCGCAATTGAAGTAGCCATTAGAAGATGGGTAAATTGTGGTGATGAATGGATGCACTTGCTCAGGAACAATAATCAAACGGGCTTTCAAGTGATGATTGATTGGTATTAAAAAGGTTCAAAGTGTGCCAAAAACATTCCCCAATCCATTAAACCATCACCACCAGCCTCCACTATTGACACAAGGCAGGCTGGGTGCATGGATTAATGTTGTTGGTGCCAAATACTGACTCGACCATCTGTATGTCTCATGCGTCCTAGACTCATCAGACCAGGCTAGGTCACATTTTTACCTCATTCTGGTGTTTTATGTGAAAATTAACTGAAGTTTCTGACCTGTATCTGCATGAACTTATGCTTTCTGCTGCTGCCACACGATTGGCTGGTTAGATAATTGTATGGATAAGCAGGTGTACAGGTGTTTCTAAAAATTTGCTCAGGTAGCGTACATGCTTCCTTCTTAAGTACCACATGCAGATGTCAAGCATCACAACTGCTACCTGATCATCTGACAGGCTGAGAGAAGAATCATTACTATGCACAATATAGTCGTGGTAATCAGAATCAAATGCAAAATAGCGGTGTCCATGCCAAACAACAATCCAAGATGCACATTTCGCTTTCAGAATTAAAAAAATCATAAAACTACCAGAAAAGTATGTAAAAATTGTTCAGAAATAAAAAGATCAGTGTCTTAAGTGGATAAAACCTTAATTTATAGCACATCACATTATCACAGTATGTATCACAGATCACAGCTAGCCACTGATTAGCATTTAATGAATATGAATTCACCTTTATCTACAAGCTGATTTAAAAAACATGTAAGCACTTTTTTTAAAAAAAGGTGGTATTGCCTCATCCTCTAAAACAGAATAAGAATCTCATTAATATAAAATACTATTTATTTTTATCATGGTTATGCTACAATCCAGTATTACTTTATTTATGTCTATCTCCGTTGAGAACAGTACTTTGAATTGGGAAAATAAAAATTTACTAGTTTGGAGTTAATCCAGTGTCACTGGCCTCTATGCAGGGCAGTTTGCTTCATAACCCAGCACCAATAAGGGTTTGTAAAAAATAAGTTTGAATACTGCATGCAGTATATTTGAAACATCTAAAAAAATATTTCTGAAAAAATTCACTAAGCCAAAGCCAGCACTGTATTAAAAACCCAATTGTTAGTTAGAGAGAGTCTTTAGTTAAACACTACTGTTAGAAATTTGAATAATGCAAATCAGAAAACAAAACAAGGTATGTAAAATAGTAAAAATTAACAGAAAAGTTAAAGAATAAACTTCCTAAGAGAAAACAAAAAGTGTTATTTTGCATTTTCCTCAAAACCATGAGTTAGTCAAGTGGGGGATATGGCGGGCATTTCATCCCGGCCAATACCCCCAGGCCTCCAGATGGAGCCCTCCTTGCAACATGGAGGTGCCCCGAATTCCAGCAGGGCCTCATGGACATTGGAGTTTTACTGCACAGCCCTGCTGGATATTGTGGGGACTGCAAGGGGACACTGCAGGGAGGCCCAGGGATTGCTATGTGCACATAACCCGGAAGTGCATCCTAGTTACAGGGACAGAAGAAATGACGTACTTCTGGGATGAAGAAAAGGAGTTTTCACCTGACCCGGAAGTGTTAAGAATCACATGGACTGAGGGACAGAAACACTTCCGGGTCAACAAGTATAAAAGGACTGTGGGAAATCCCAGGAGCTGAGCTAAGTCGGGAGGAAGGGTGGCAACGCGTCTTGAAGTAGGAGGATTGTGCATTTTTTAATAATTGTGATTTATATGAAGTATTGTGGAGTGTAGGGTGCTTGGTGCGCATTATTATAATAATAAAGTCGATTCTTGGACTTTTATCTGGTGTCTGGTGACTGATCCGAGGGTTCAAGGGAGCGATAGTGTCCCCTATCTGTCACACAAGCCTTCCGAAGAGGCATTGATATTGGCATGCAGAAGAAGTAAAATATATATATATATAAAAAATAAAGAGTACATTCTACATACTGTAGCGTCAAACAAACACTCATAAAGCAAAGAAGAACTGAGCCTGGAGCACTGCATGTTACAATGAAAGCCTGAAAAATCAATTTGAACAATTCAAAATGTAAAACTCCAGCAAAAGGTTATAATTCTCATTCTTAAAAGCAAGGATTTTGGAAAGAGTTAAAATATTGCTATCATGAATCTTGCTTGTTTGTGCTTCTTCAATTATTTTTGACAATTCTTTTTAGCACAGGTGTTGTGATGTAGGATTTTGCATATAACTTGATAAATGTTTTGTATGTCTTTATTTATAATTTAGGCAAACCAAGTGGTGAGAGGTATTCATGTTTGCCTTCCCCCATCCCCCTTTTTACGACTGTCTCTTTGTAATTTTATGACAGGATTTGGGGGATGTGTCTTAAACCAGTTTGATCTCCCACACAAAGCCAGGTTAGTGTAATATATGGTCTTGGGGGTTGAGGTGTTAAATGTACTATTTCTCCCATTGGTCTGAGATATGGCTGTTTGGAATTGGCTTGTCTCAGAGGCCTTCAAGTACCATGATGTCCTATTGGTTCTAGGAATTGGAGAGAACATCTATAAATGTACTTGCTCAACCACATTCTCTCTCTCTGACTGACCCACATATGATGATGAAGACAACACATTGAAGAGCACAGCTCAGCAGCCATATTGAACAGACATGTGGCTGAAAGCTGAGCACCAACGATGCCTTAACTAGAGACATTTTAAGTAACTGCAAGTCTGTGTGCCACCTGAATTACACATCACCATTTTATCAGGTTGTATGGTTGCCAATATTCAAATGTACTTTGCATTTTGTTATTATTTATGAATATTATCAGTAATACATTATTTTATGTGTAACTTAACTCCTGCTTGTCTTTTTACTACATCTAATTGCCTGAGGTTATAGATATAGAAGGGAAGGTGGGGATAAGTTATATACAGTGGTAAGTCTGTGAGATTAGGCATTCTAAGGCTACATATTAATAATACAATAGGGACAGTAGAGCAATATATATATTACTCTACCAAGATAAAACAATTGGCGTAGTCGGCAGGATTTTGGGGTAACCAAGTTTTGCACCCTGTTTGCAAATACTGTTTTGATGTATGTGTTTGTTTATGTATGTGAATTTTAGGGCACCCAGTGTACAAATGCGGTGGAAGTAAAACATTGTTTGGTTGCTGAATGGAATATAACCAACAAAGTGTAGAGACTTCATGTGTGTCACAAGGACACCCGCATGTTTGTTAGTACTGGTGGTAGTGAGTCCCTAATTAAAGTGCTAGGGAGTGGTGAAAGATGCATGCGTCATTCATACGGCATTTAAGTGGTTAAAGTGCTAGGGAGTGATGGGACATGCATTCATTATTCATACGGTACTTATTCGTTTAGAATCTTTGTGTATGTATGTGTATGTTTGCTTACAGGGGCAAAAGTAGGCCAACCCATAACGAATTTGGCAAATTGTATTAGAGAAATTGTAGACTTAGAAATGCCTAAGTTCATTTTAAAGTCAGCCATCTTCCAGTGGAGTGGCAGAGGAAGCAGGCTAAAGCTAGGAAACCTGTAGTTCAGGTAGAGAAAGCAGAAGCTGAGCTGAGTGTGCCACAAAATGGAAGGGGCTGGAAGGATTAAAAGTAAGAAAACAGAGATCAGGTTTAAAGAAGACAGCTGCTGTTATAAGAGGTTTACTAGCTTGTATTATTGGTAATAAGGAAGATCATGATAAGGAAGAAAATAGCAAAGTGAATGAAAGTGAAAGTTGTGGAATGTTGAGTGAGAGTTTTGAAAGATGTAACAGTTGGTGTGATAATTGTGAAGTGTTAGCATGTAGAACATCCGCTGCTAAAGTGGAAAGCAGTGAAAGAAGTGGAAAAAAGAAATGTAAACCACCCATGGTAAAAATTAGGGCAATAGTAACCAGATCGGACTGGAACCCTAAAACATGGGTGGGTGACTTACATGAGACAGATGTGTGCTCAGATAAAGAGTGGGAATGTGAGTGTGAGGAAAAGGAGAGAGATGAAAGGAAGGAAAACAGCAAGGGTGTTTTCTTCCTTTATTCTCCACTGCACCACAATCTCCAAGTAATTCTGAGGCCTGTCCAGTATTTAAAGAGCATGCTACACTGATAGATATTTCACCACTGTTAGGAAAGGTAACCAGTGCTGCACTGAAATTTGATTTAGGACAAAGAAATCAGATAGAAGGCAGAGACGCTGGTGAGTGTGAATGGCAATTGTTGACTAGAGGGCATGAACTGGATATTGGCTTAAGGATACTGAGTAAAGAAAGTGTGGAATTAAACAAAGAACAATGGAAATGAAAGGAATTCAAGTGCTTGTGTGTGAAAGGTCTGAATGTGCTAGTGCAAGAATGGCTGAGTTGGAAAGAAAGTGCACCAGTTTAGGAGTTGGTTTGAATGAAACAGGACAAGCCAAAGAACAAAGGATGGGGAATGGTGCAGCAGGAAGCTCAGCTAGCAAGCCAGGAATGCACAGGGGTGTGAGGTCCTAACAGCTGTGCTAGGGCCAGCAGTAATTAAAAAGCACACACACTTAGGTTCAGTAATTCGAAACCTGACTGACCAGTTGTTCAAAAAGACAGCCTATGACTCTCCATGCAATAAAATGGAGAAAAGTGAGCTGGTCTTTAGTAAAGAACACAGGTCAGTTTTAGCAGAAATGCTGGATTTAGAACTTGGGTTTGGAGAGGCTTCAGTCCACACTTTCAGGTAGCAGTTACCATACAATAAAAAGGACACACAGGCAATGAAAAAAATAGAAGGGTAGCGCAGGAAGACAGGAAAGGAAAACAGTTATTTCTGTTTCAATTTTCTGGCCTTTTGCAATAGTGCTACTTCTATTGTAAGGTTTTATGGACTTTGGTTTGGTGCAGGTAATAAATAGTGAAGGCAATTAGCAGAGTAAAATCCATGCAGGAGATCGGGTTACCATTGGCACATTGGAGTGTGGCACTAGTGCCAAGCTGTTCCAATGAATGCCTGGAAGCAAAGTTTGAGTTTTGGCACCAGGTCGACAGCCAAGAAAATGAGATGGACAGAAACTGCTTTGTCACCTTCCATTTTGCAGACCTGCCTACATAGCAGAATGAAAAAGAAAGAGGAAAAGACGACAAAGACAAAAAGCAAAGACTAAAGACAAAGACATGAAGAAGAACTGAAGAGACAGCAAGAAAAGACACTTACTGGGGTTTAAGTGAGTAACAAGTCCACAAGTCATGCAATAATAAGGCTAGTCACAATAGCTATAGTTTAAAAGGAAAGGTTTGTTCATTACTGCAGCAAATTTATATTCCAAGGGGTGGAAACTGAACAAACCAGTTAGGAATGCCAAAATAAGGGGATTATTTTGGGCTCATAAAGTATACATTCTGGGTATTAATTAATTAAGTGGGATAATTAATACTATTAAGGAAAATGTATACTAAGAAAATTGGTGAACTTTTCAGGAAAGCAGGTGCAGCTGGTACATTTGCAAGACATATGGGCTCCGATGTTTAGGTATAGTCTAATTGGGAAAATACGGAAGCCCTGCTGAGATTGTCGGCTGTGGTACAGGCACAGGACCAGTGGGCCAATTCTGAACTGAGGTGTTTAGCACAATGAGTATGCATATGGTGAGCAAACAACTCTAGGGGTGGCCTACGGGGGGAATGATGAGAGTTGCAAAGCTTTGATGTCTCATGGTGGTGATGCCAGCCTATACTGGTAAAGGCTGATGGCAGTCAAGAGTTGCACCATGGGTAGGAAAGCACAAGAGGCAACTAAGTCAACCCCAAATGTGTGCAGAGGGCCACAGATGTTGGTTTGTGAACAGTTTATGCAGTGGCACATGTGCTGTCACTTGGGCAGAAGTGGTTGTACTGGCACCTGTGGCATGTTACCTTTCAAATTTTGATGTTAATTGTACAGTTGCATATGCTTAGATAGTTTGGGACAGGGGTCTAATTAGCAGTTAGACAGAGAACAAGTACAGATTAAAAATTCACACAATAGACTCAATTGTAGTGGGCTAGTTTAGTGGAAGGTGTGGACTTGTCTCATTTTGAACCACCAGATCTGATGACATATGAAGACTGCAGAAAGAGTTGACGCAAGCTGGAGCAGATACAAGTCATCAGGAGCGCTTCCAAGTTCTTCAGATTGTCTTTGAAATAAAGAAGATATGTAATGGACAAATGGTCACGGACAACTTTTAACACTGGGAGAGCAAATACTGCAAATCAATGCACAAGTTATGCATCAGACTCTTGAAACAATTTAAAGACATTGTGTATAAAGACACTGTACAAAACATTCATCGGGGTGGAGTGTTGTGATGTAGGATTTTGCATATAACTTGATAAATGTTTTGTATGTCTTTATTTATAATTTAGGCAAACCAAGTGGTGAGAGGTATTCATGTTTGCCTTCCCCATCCCCTTTTACGACTGTCTCTTTGTAATTTTATGACAGGATTTGGGGGGATGTGTCTTAAACCAGTTTGATCTCCCACACAAAGCCAGGTTAGTGTAATATATGGTCTTGGGGGGGGGGTTGAGGTGTTAAATGTACTATTTCTCCCATTGGTCTGAGATATGGCTGTTTGGAATTGGCTTGTCTCAGAGGCCTTCAAGTACCATGATGTCCTATTGGTTCTAGGAATTGGAGAGAACATCTATAAATGTACTTGCTCAACCACATTCTCTCTCTCTGACTGACCCACATATGATGATGAAGACAACACATTGAAGAGCACAGCTCAGCAGCCATATTGAACAGACATGTGGCTGAAAGCTGAGCACCAACGATGCCTTAACTAGAGACATTTTAAGTAACTGCAAGTCTGTGTGCCACCTGAATTACACATCACCATTTTATCAGGTTGTATGGTTGCCAATATTCAAATGTACTTTGCATTTTGTTGTTATTTATGAATATTATCAGTAATACATTATTTTATGTGTAACTTAACTCCTGCTTGTCTTTTTACTACATCTAATTGCCTGAGGTTATAGATATAGAAGGGAAGGTGGGGATAAGTTATATACAGTGGTAAGTTTGTGATATTAGGCATTCTAAGGCTACATATTAATAATACAATAGGGGACAGTAGAGCAATATATATATATATTACTCTACCAAGATAAAACAACAGGTTTATTTTTTCTAAATGTTATTAAAATGTATAGATACTTAATGATATCATTGTGGCACCATTGTGTTTTAGTTGGGGCTAGTCATTTATAACTTCATTTTCATAGCAACGTCCAAAATTTTTTTTTAATACAAATGTTGTCTGTTCCCACACAATTATGAGATAATCACACAAACCCAACTGCAGACAATGGCACACAGTACTTAAGATCTGTTTTTGGATAACTTAAAAAAATTCTTTGTGCATAAATTACTTTGGCTAAGGAAACTTTTTTGTTGGTCTAAAAGAGTATTCTTTGCTTTTGTTCAGCAAGTAGATGCATTCTAGGACTTCAGTTCACTAGAAGAAACTTCATTATTGAATGTAGATGTATCATAAGATGTATAAGGATATGTGTTATGGTAAGCTCTGGATGGGTGCCCAAGTTATTTATTTTATAATGTGCTGAACCTGCCATCCACATCCTCAGCCGCCCTTCAATAAAATTGCCACCTCTCTGCTATTGCACATTTCCCTCCATGTGACTTAACATAGACTACTCTGCCTTTTGAAATGGCCTGGATATTCACACTCCAGCTCCCCCTCACATTAACCACCTGAAGTAACACTATCTTGACTCACTTCCCCCTAATCCATGAACCAATCCAAACAAGGATCCTGAAACAGACTCATCTTTGGCCATGCTAGGCAATTAGCTATTAGCAGAGGCACAGCACCTCTTAAATGTTTGCAGGTAAGAGTTGTTTATCTCTGTCCCCTCTTTCCCAGTTCTACACCAGCTCCTTTCATGGATGGATGCCATGAAACTCCAATGATTCTGATAACAGCATTTCTCTTCTCCAGTTTCTACCATGTTCAGTTTCTAAAGATATCACTCTACCTTTTCATTGACATACTGGGCAAACTATATTTCTTTATAGAAATGCTAAAATAACTGCAGTACACAAGAAATAACTAGGCACCCAAATATAATAAGCTTGTATTCTACTGTATGTACAATTTCAACAGACAACAACTGTTCCATGTAGGGAGGTTGCTTGATCACTGCCACAGTGCTCTAGCTCACAGGTCCTTGAACTTGTCAATAACACTTGTAGCCCTCCCACCATTTAACTGGCACGTTACCTATGACATAGGATGAAATTTCACTGGTGAGATCCACATTAAACACCTCCCAATAAATTTTAATAATCAATGGGTCCAATGAAAACAATTATTATTTATAATTGTTACATTATTTCAAAGTAATGATTTATAAACACTCCTTTTTATGAATTATTTGAATGCAACCACCATGTAAGCACTTCACACAATCATGGATAGAAAACAACAAACAAACTAAAAAAACATAAAACACAAATATTTAAAAACACACCGCATATGGGATATTATCACAGTTCAACTTAACTAAACTTATCTGAGTTTCAGCACAAGTAAGGTTCACACATAGAAATCAACAATAAATATACAGGTATATATATACTGTATATATATAAAAAATTGTTGGCGCGCTTAGTTGGAGCTCATATGCAGTACATAACTTCACGTGTACTCACGGTGTCCTTCCAGAACTTTTCCCCACACTTCTCATTTTCCTCCGTGGTTAAACACAGGAATATCACAGCTCCGTCTGGGATGACGCCAGCAGCTTCGTCTTGATGCGGGATTTAAATGTGTTCCCTGATTAGTTGTTGCCTCCTGTGATATTTCTGACACTGCTTATTTGCATTTTCTCCTTCTGAGATAAATCATGTCAGACGTATCCCGTTCCAGCTGTGGCGGTCCTCCAAAAAATCCTTATCACCGAACTCTGTATCGCGTAAAAGGGAGAGCGCGCGACTGTGCAGCCGCGTTTTTTTCTTCGACAGGTGCTGAGGCGTGAACCTGCTTGGCGCGCGAGTTCCCTTCCCGTTCGAACGCGGCGCCGAAAGCCGCGCGCGCACTTACCGTCAGGTAAACACTTCTGAGTTTACTATTATACCCAACTAGGAGGGGGCTACACACTATTATGTGTTTTTTTTGTGCCAACTTTGTTCTAAAGGAGTTATACCGTACTGTTATTTGTGTTACTCTGTAGTTCTGGTATGAGACTGTTAGTCTGTTTACCATGATTCTGTACCTCCCAGTCGTTTAACATTTCCGGGTCATTAAAGTTACCTTCTAAATCAAAGAGCATGAGTCCTTATTACTGTACTGCCATTAATTCAACCAACACTCATACCAGCAGCACTGGGCAGAAGGCAGGTCAAGCTCGGGATGGTGAACCTCTTTATCACCGGGTACATTCACAAACATTTATCGCAGACCAATTTAGAATAACTAACTTGCATGTGACAGAAAGCTGGTACTGTATACCTAAAAGCCAAGCACACCTGAAGTGTGTTTGTATCCTGTGTCCTGTGTATCGAGAAAGATTACCGTATCTACATTCAGTAACACTGCAAAGCATGAAAAGGGGTCTTTCTTTGTTGAAGTTGTGAATCTTATTTTTTGAACCGTAGTTTTTATTTTGTCCAGGTTTTAAGACAGCTGTATTGTCTTTCTACTGCTTGATTGTTTTTTACGACAATTACATCACTGCAATTTTTTTTTTTTTGGTTCACCTTCCTTACTGCCACTACGTGTTAAAGTTCCAGAAAAGCTAACCACAGGGTGCCACATTGGTGTCTAAGATGACAGAAATGGAGCCTAAACAGTTTGAATGAGTTTAAACAGATAGACTGGAGATCTGAGGTGCAATTCCCACAGAAACTATCAACAATCTCTGAAAATCTACAGGTTAAATTTTAGTTCATCCTGTAAGTAACCTAAAGATAAAATATATGGTAGCCTATACTAGACTATGCAATGTGTTAAGAGCAAGAGAACAATGACTCTCTGTACAGTGCAAATTGTGATAGTTTTGGGGAATCTGAAAGATAAGCAGAAGAAAATAAAATGTCTTCCAAATTTAAGAAACTTAAATAGGCCTAATTTTTATATATTTATTTAGTTTTTAAATTTTGCTCCCTAACATACTTCTCTATTTTTAGCATTCCTGCATCCATGTCAGGATATATGTGAGGTGCTGATTTACCAAAATGTGCTTGATTGTACACTGCAATGCACAAGGCACTGACTCACCTGCTGAGATAGAAGGCTATGCCTTGCCCAGCCAGAAGGACATCATTCTGGAGGAATTAGCAATATGGATTGGCATCCTAGCCAGAAAGTGTGCTGTTCCCTGTTCCAAGGATAAGGCAGGGATAATGGAAGGACAATGGGAGACCACTCACTGGGGCAAAGATTCTCCCACTGGGCTAGGTGGTGGTGCTCTGCTGCTATGCCCCTAGCCTGGACTACCACAGAGGTTCATAGTTGCTTCAATCGGGGAGGACAGCTCTGTTGGGTGCCCAGAGGTTCTACCAGGGTAGGTCACCCCTACTTTATGACTCACCGGCCTGATCCAGAAGTACTTCCTTTGTGCAATGCTATGGTCCTGGAAGTACTCCCAGATCTGGTATAAAACAAGCCAGCCTCACTCTCCAAGGGCATTGGAGTTGGTAGGAGGTGAACAAGGCTTGCCTGGAAGGAAAGAAAAAGGAAAGATCATATTGTGCTGTGCTGGACTAATTGACAGAAGGTTGATAAAGTACTTTTGCAAATAAAAATTCTTCATTTGAACCCAAGACTGTGCTACTTCAGTTTTGTTTGGGATTTGAGGCTCTCATACGCCTCCTAGTCACCACAACACCCTAGCCTAGTTGAATTGTTTCATGTTATATTCTTTAGAAGTGAATAAAAGAAATAAATGTAAAGAATGCAACCATTCTCGGGCAAATGGGATTAGCCATTTTCAAAAAGTCAGAGACTGGAGTCTTACTAAATTCTGAACTTTAAAATAAGACTAATTTTTTTAATGCACATTCAGTGCCTGAGATGGAAACACCCTGCTACTGTAACTAATCAATAATAGAGTAATAATTCAATTATGTGAGCAATATAAAAGATTGCCTCTTGAACTTCCTCCATTGCTGTTTCTAATTTCTCTAAGTATGCTACTGATTGAAAAGGGGCATTTACATTAGTAGGATTCATTAGTTAATGTAGGGTTTATGGCTTTTCTAATGAAGAAGGAGGGTGGGGCTGGAATGTTAAATCTTGGCAACCAGTACAGTAGGACCTTTCTCAATATGATTTGATTTAGAGGTGCTTAACATGAATGAAGGAGGAGGAAATAGTGATTTCTTAAGTACAGAAAGCAGCCTGTGCCGGGCATGCTTATAGTAGTATTTCATGCCATTCAATATTCATAAGTGAAGCTGCTGAGAAACAACTTAGACTGGGTTTCCAAAATGTCAATCATCATCTTTAAAAATACTTCAAATATTTAACCTCTTTATTTCAGGTCCTATCGGATATCCCATATCATGTTGTGCTGTATAAAATGCAGCATATTTGTTAACTAATGTTTATGATATTCAAGTCAATATCACTGCATTGCAAACATCACTACTAATGAGGTGATACAAGCATATTGATGAATATTACTAAATAGACACTTGTTGTCTACTAGTGATGTCTTTTCTGTAGTGTAATCCAAGCACACATAAGACAGCTCTGCAAAGAGAATGAACCAGAAGATTAAAACAAAAAACTAGTGGAATTAATAACTGTATTGAGTGACAGTCGTGCAACAAAAGCAAGCTGTGAAACAAAACTTGAGCTACTTGATGGATATACTGTATCACTATTTTAAAACGTTTGTTGCTGTTAGTATTTATATATTTTATATTTTAATACAGAAGGTAACCTTTAATTTAAAAACGCTGAATGGGATTTGTGTTTTGCACTGTTTTCAAAATGAAAAGGAAGTCACTTCCATGTGTTTACTAATGCACAACGCTCTAGGAGTCTGCTGCACAGGTGTTGTAGCACTATATTAACATAGGTGGTTAAGGGAAGATTTATTTATAGCCACATGTGTGAAAATTTGCTCAAGTTTTATTTAACCAGTTTGCTTTGTCCCTTTCAAGGTATATCTAATATATTAGTGGACCACCAAGAAATGACACATGCTTCACATGTTTTTCTGACATGATTTTATTTCTTGTATAGCAAATATATTTTTATGAAATAGAGCGGAGTTTTAGTTGGCTTTCATACCTAGATTGCATGACAATATTTTTTTCAAATGCTGGTCCATATAACATATTAGCTCAGTTCATTTAGACAAGTGTGAAAGCTCCATTTGAACAGACACAATGAACAGTTCTTATTCAGACAGTCAGCTGCTATAATCATGCAAAAAATTCTGTTACACAACGCACTGCAGAAGAGTGCTTATATAAAATGAAGAAAGACAAACTGTTGAATGACGGGTTATCTACCCCAAAAAGTAGCTTATAGTATGTGTTTATATGTCATAATGTCAACAGAAATACTGCACTAATTTTACAAGTTATAAGTACTTATCCATTAACGTAAGTTAGTAATATACCTGCAATCACCTGTCATTTTTATTCTCATATATAATAAATGAGGTCTTCTGTATTAGTTCAATGTTGTCTACCCTTCAGAAATAACAGCTAAACAAAGAGTACTGCTGTTATGAACACAGTTAAAGAAGCCTGCATCAATATTATTTTGAAAAGGAAAAACCAGGAGATCAAAAGGATGCTTTCCTGGAGAAAGGCAAACTCAAAACACAGGTTGAAAATCAGGAAAAGCTTACAAATCCAGTGAACTAACTTGTCTAGAGAAAGAAATAATCGTTTTGTAATAAAACAGAGCAGATTTCAGAAACAAGAGTAACCAAGAAAAGATTCCTAACCAGTAGAAACACAAGCTCATGCACTATGGATTTGTTTTTTGAAGCCCAAACCTAGGAAAAAATTAATGCCATACTTACATCTTAAACAGTACATATGTAATGAAGTCAAATTGGAATTGACCATAACAAGCATAACAATATGTAAACAGTATGACCTGCCCAAAATAAAATACCACAAAATAGCAGTGTAAATGGGGAAAAAAATGGTGGCAAAGTGAAGTCATCATCATCATAAAAGTAATAAATGTAGGAATCAAATAACAAAACAAAATTTATTGCAACATAATATATAACACAATATCATGCAAAACATGAAAATAGTAGGTTACATAACACCTGTTCATTACTTTACTCTGATAATGGAGAAAGCTTAGTATTACCACTCCTAGAAACACAGTGCTTTATTTCCCAAATTATAGGGAGTTATTATGTTAACAGTGAATATTAGCAGGCTACAATAAAAGTGGTAAAACATACATGTCTGACCAGTATATCTGTATTGTTAGGTTTTCTTTCTTAATTATTTTTTAATGTGATGAACCATCTTCATGGCTTCACATACTATTGTTTCTTCAGGTGGAATTTATTAGAATAGTTTGCTAATTTCTTGTTGGATTGGCACTGTGGATATAATATAATGAATGTCTATGTTTTGCGCAGAAATTACCTTTCCCAATTAGAGAACAGACACAAAAGAATAACCTCTGCTGCCCAACTTCAAATAGCTATTAAGAAAGGAAATGATGCTGAAGATTACAGAGCAAGTTATTTTAGTGAAAAAGGGCTTTAACTTCTAAAAAATCATCATGGCAAATTCAAAGATAATCCTCACTTTGTATCCTTCAAAGTGATCATTTGCCAGCTGAGAGGCACTGAAGCACCTTGTCAATGGCACAACATAACAAACAGGTTATGCACTTTCTGTAGGTCATCCAGAGTGAGCTCTAAAGAAAAAACATTTATTGAGAGATATGTTTGGCTAGGGCTGCACGGTGGCACAGTGGGTAGCACTGCTGCCTCGCAGTTAAGAGACCCGGGTTCGCTTCCCGGTCCTCCCTGTGTGGAGTTTGTATGTTTTCCCCATGTCTGCATGGGTTTCCTCCAGGTGCTCCGGTTTCCTCTCACAGTCCAAAGACATGCAGGTTAGGTGCATTGGCGATTCTAAATTGCCCTGGTGTGTGTGTGTGTGCGCCCTGTGGTGTGCTGGCGCCCTGCCCGGGGATTGTTTCCTACCTTGCACCCTGTGTTGGCTGGGATTGGCTCCAGCAGACCCGGTGACTCTGTACTTGGGATATAGCGGGTTGGATAATGGATGGATGAATGTTTGGCTATACATTTTATCCATACTAAAATGTAACTGGCTAGTGCATAAGTTGCTCTAAATTGCTAAAATGTATACAGTAGCTAACTGGTACAGTCCAGTGCAAACAAGCTCTCACTCTCACTTTGTTCTCAGTCTGATGTTCACCCATCTCAGTTCCGCTCATGTGTGCATGGTTTTATCAGTCCTTTTCAGGTCCATGTGGTCTGTCCAAAAAGTTGTACACAATTATTTTATATCTGTATGTATTACTAAATGAAGGTTATGTTTGAAGCCAAACATCAAGTACCTGCTTCTCCATCCAGCGGAGAATGAATGAATGATGAATGTGCCACATTCCGCTGAAGCTTGTTCCGTTAAGTCATGCTAAAAGCCCCTCACTATGGCTTTTATAACAATACCCAAGCAGTAATGCCTCACAGCTCCAAGTGGTTTCATTCTGTAAGCAAAGTGTTTTCGCAACATAAATTCACTACTGAAAATTACCAGTAATACCCCGCTTTCAGATCAGACATTAATCCCAGAAGACACAGCAATAACAACAGCAACAATACACAAGCATTACCATTGTTGTTTTACAGGTTAACAAGAGAAGTCTTTAACATCATCTTGGTTTTTTTTTTTTTCTCCTAACTGACCACAATTATTTATTTTTTGGAGAGAATCGAATAAAATGATATACAGTAAGAAACTGGGCACCATCCTCTTTTATAGGCGAGACATAATGACAAAATACATCACATTACCTCTGCATTGTGTGATTGGCAACAGGCATAGACACTGTAAATTATATAGCTGCACCATGATATCAATTGTCCTAAAATGGTGATGAACTGAACACAAAATGACAATACCAAAATACAATACAATACAATACAGTTTATTTTTGTATAGCCCAAAATCACACAGGAAGTGTTGCAATGGGCTTTAACAGGCCCTGCCTCTTGACCGCCCCCCAGCCTTGACTCTCTGAGAAGACAAGGAAAAACTCCCAAAAAACCCTTGTAGGGAAAAATGGAAGAAACCTTGGGAAAGGCAGTTCAAAGAGAGATCCCTTTCCAGGTAGGTTGGGCGAGCAGTGGGAGTCAAAAGAAGTGGGTCAATACAACACAATACACAGAACAGAACAAATGCTCAATACAGCATTAAAATAAAAATTTTAGAAGTACGGAGCAGAATTTAACAGTAGATGATATCACATAATGAGATTTGGATATTTTTAGAGTCCTGGAGACCTCATCCATCAAGCTGCCTCCCCCATTTTGCCATTCCACGGCTGAAACAGTTCTGGGCCAGCCAATCCGATGAAAATAATGGCATAATAAATAAACAATAAGAAATACATGTTCAAACATTCCAAAACTTGCATGGTTAGACTTTGGGAAGCCCAAAATGTAAATTCATGACATCCAAAAGACCAAGCTCTGGTTCATAAACCGCTTTTTTGGCACATAGTATCTAGCAATCCACACACAAACACTTATCTCCATACTGGGGCAGTATATGGTCATCTACTGACAAAGGAACAAATTCACAAGAACAAGCTAAGAAAAGATTGATCAAATCAGTGTCCAAATGCTATGTTGCTCTACCATATCAGCACACATATGTCTTTTTTTATTTGAGCACAGTTAAGTATTCTTGTGGCTTTAATGCAACATATCAACTACAGTAGTTTGGAACACTGATGAAGGCTCATCTGTGCAGGTGCTGAAAGAAACCAGGCCTTCAATCACATTTAAACAGTTCCAAGATTTAAAAGAATGTTCACGTATCCATTCATGTTCTATTTCTGCTTAAACCAACAGAGGGTCCTGGGTAGTCAGAACGCATGCCAGCACAACTGGATGAAAGGCAGGTACTTTCTCATAACAGACATACAGTAAAATATTATAGATATTTAGTGCTATAGCTGCAGCACTACTCTCAGTTACTGTACTAAAACTAATATCCCTTAACCAGCTGGCAACATTGTCATGATTTATCTGCACATGTTCAATTTTTGATAATATATCCATGCTTCAAGGTCACTCTAATGAACACCATTTCTCAGCAAACTCTTATATTTCTCTCTTAATTCTTACAATCCTAATAGCACAACATGACTTCAATCTTTTTTTTCCCAGTGAGTCAATACTTTATATACTTTTAAACAGACTAGAAACTGAAATGCATAAGGCTAATCGATCTATAAAACACCTGACAAGCAGCTGTAGCAAACTGATTACATGGAAGTAAACATTTTAAAATGAGGAGTAACATGACTCACATTTTGAAGTGAAAAACCAACACAGACTAATAACTCAGCATGCTGATATCTACAAAAATGTTATGTACTTGATAATTAGACAGCTCAGAGGTGTCAGTTCCCAAAGGGCCTCATTGCCAGTAGGATTCACTTTAGTCACAATATTAATGAAGGACTGTTTCATGCCTCTAATTAGAATTCTTCCTTAAACCCGCCTATCATATCACTAGTACAGAAAGCAGGTGGATGCATATTTATTAGCTTTGCATTTCTAGGAAGTCTTGTTAAAATGTGCTCTCTCCTCATGGATGCTCACACAAAAAGCTGTTTTTGGTGACTGATAAACAATTTTAGTTGAATCATGGTGTTCTAGGTTGAACATTATAATAGAATAGATTTTATGAATAGCTGAATTCCATTCCTTTTCAGAAATTTGAATTGAATTCCTGATATCATCAATGGATATATTACATGAGATTTTTCTATATACTCAGGAAATATTTTTTAAATTGTCATCCACACTAGCAAGTGGAGCTTAACACAGAAAATGCAAATGTGTTATCAAAATTGAGATTTCTAGATTTCACAGTTCCTGGCATCTTCCACAGATTGGCTAAAGTTGAAATAGGTGGTTATGGTGTATAGGGGCAACAATTTATAGAAAAACAAGTTGGTTCTAGCCAGGGGCTCAAGTGAAAAAGCTAAATCAGTGTTAATGTAAATGCACAATGTCCCCTACAAGTCTAAGACAAATGGCTACCTTATCCAGGTTGAACTGGTATCATTTGTGTCACATTCACTTGCTTTTTGAGCATATTTAGGAACTTAAGTTAATCCATAAGGTATGAATAAAAGTGTAAACCCTTCTCTCCTGTTTGTTTTGGTACTCCTAAATATAAATGTGAGGGGTATGTATTTAGCTACTGTAGCAGTTAACCCTGACATTGACCAGCTCGTAGGATTGATTACGCATACAATTTGGATACAATTGGATTTTGGACAGTCTATTGAGGTTTACGTAATAAACAATCTGAAACTGAAAATAAGATCACAATAGGACCCTACTACAAAAAAACAATTATGAACTACAGGATTGCCAGTAAAGTGAATATAATTAGCTTTCGCTGAAGCACAGACAAAAGCATACAAGGAACATTTAGTGTAGGACTTCCTTTACATAGCAAACAAAACTCATGTTTGAATGCAGCATGAATTAACTGCTGCACATCAATGTGGTTTGACATGCATCTTTGAGATAGGGTATCGATTTCATATTCTTAAAACAGTCATTTTAAAACTGTAAGACTTAGGAAGCAGCAGCATATTCCAAATAGATTAGACACAAGATTGGAATCGATTCTGCACAGATCTCCAGTCCATCACATAGCATGTTCACTGTGCCAGTCAGACTTGACAATGGTAATGTGAGGAGCTCACAGAAAATCAACACCAAAAAATGGAAGACTTACTGACTTCCTTTGTATTTTTTCAGTGTGGCTTTACCTGTTTGGCCATATTCAAAATAAACTGCTTTTAAAGAGGTAAAAAAATAAAATGTTGACACCTTAGAAGGTGAGTAAAAGAAAGAAAACATAATTATCTTTGCTGAAATTAATATTAAACATGTCTTAGAATTTGAAAAACATTCTAGTAACGCATTTTAACTAAGCATTTTAAGGAACAGGATATTAAGAAGCAAATAAAGAAGTATTCACCATACTGGGAAACTATTGGACATTATATCAGCTGGTAATGATAATTGCATTTCAACTCAGTTTCATTTTTGCATTTTTATATTGCAATCATCCATCATGTTTTCTGCTTCTCCTGTTGACATTCTGACCCTTCGCCATTCCAATCATTTATTTCTCACAGTGCAATACATATATTTCAATTTATTTTCCTGATGATTCAAGTATGCAATTCAGTTTTATCAAATACAAAACTGCTTTCCCTCAATTACAATTACTTTAAGAGAAGTGATTTTTCCATCTTCACCCCACTAGAAAATGACCAGTTTTATTTTTTTTTTACATCTTCTTCCTGGAGTGGTGTTGATGGTTGTATTTTTGCTACTGGAAAACCTTTGTCTTAACTATTCTAATGTTTGTTGTTAATTGTTGTATTTTCAGATTTCATCATCCCATTTCAGGTTGACGTGAGGATTTTCATAGAATGAGTAAACTTGCAATTTGTTTAACTACATTTTTGATCCATGTTGATCTTTGAAGTCAGTCTATCTATAGGTGGGAATTTACATAACTGACCTCTGACAAAAGGTAAGTAGTTTTGGAGAAGCTGGAATTTCTTTTTCCTCCCTAAGTGGATGAGCTATTAAATCAGAAGCTTTGTTACCAATCTATATATGTAAGAAATGTAGAGTGGTATTGTGCTTTAATTAACAAAGCATAAAGCCAAGTAACCACATGCAGTGCAAATACTACATAAAATGAATTAGAATCATGGTATACAGTGACACAACATCAAATGAGACCATTATTTCATCATCAGCAAAGGATATATTCTTCAGGCCATCAATGCCATCTCTGTGCTATTAACAGAATAGTTTGAAACACGTTAGATCTATGAGCATCTGAAAAAGTTATGTTGCTGTATACCATGATTCCAGTTCATCTTATTAAAAAGACTTTACACAAAAAATTAAACAACGACCCCACCCTAACAGCACGAATAAAGCTGGCCATGAAGGACATAATGCATTTAATATCACCTTCCCAGAAAACTCACTTCCATTTTAATGGAAAATACTACAGCCAGAATGAAGGCAAGCCAATGGGATCTCCATTTTCTGGGCTCTTAGCAAAACTGGCTAAACAGCAAATTGAAAGCGTGGTTCTAACTTAGTTCACACCTAAACTTCAGATTCAATACATCAATGACAATTTCATTATATTAAAAAGCAATCAGCTGAATGAATTTCACAGCCAGATCAACTGAATATTTCCTGCAGTTTAGCTCACTATGGAAAAACAAATGAACAGACACATTAACTTCCTGGACATCTCCATTGAAAGAGGTAATGACGCCACCTTAATTATGAGTATTACAAGGAATGTTATGTGGACAAAATATTACACTTTTCTAGCAATAACCCATCATTGCATAAACAAAGCGTTGTGAGTACGCTATTCAGAAGGATTTACACCCAATATAATTCTAAGGAAACAAAAAAAAATGAAAGACATTATCTTTTCCACCCATGCTTATCAAACGACTATCCCAAGATGTTTATCAAACAATGCCTAGACAGGAGATGCCACAGACATCTGCAAACAACAGACTCCCACGAGATTTCATGTCACACTTACCACACTCTTCCCTATCACTGGGGTGTATCTGAAAGTACAGCGTGCATCATCTCCAAATCTGGCCTCAAAGGAGCACACAAACCTAAAAACACTCTAAGAACAGTTCTTTTAAATGCCAAAAGCAAGAAATCTGCTGCGGAGGCAAAGAACATGGTTTACAGTATACCATGCAGTTCATGCTCAGTTGTATACGTGGGACAAACATCTAAAACACTCACAACACGTATACAGGAACATTGCAATGCTGTCAGAAGGAAGAACCCACGATCACGGATATATGCACATACAAGTTTAACTGGACACACAATTATCTAGGACATGGTGCAAGTAAAATTCAGGGCTAATACTAAAAGTGCCAGAATGCCGACAGAATTGTGGCTCTCAAATGAAAACACCATTTTTGGACATAAACCCAGCATATGCAGTTTTAACAGAAGAATATTCACATAGTAAATAAGACTTTATACCCAACACCCTTCGTACCTCAAATTATTAATACCCCCCACTCCTTACATCCTCTTACTTCCCCTCCCCCACCATTTTATATTGGTTTTGATTCCTGAATGTCTAATCAAATTTTCTTCTGATGACGACACCTGGTAGGTTGTCAAAAGCTTAGGAAGAAAAAACTATTTCAAGACATGTGATATTTTTATGCTGACTGAACAATAAGCCTACAGAATTTCATTTTGTTAATAAGAAATGAACAGTTAACACCTGTGGGCTTTAGTTTTATTATAAAAGTACACTTTAATGTAGAATATAAGGCATTAATGCATCTGGTTATGCAGGAGCTTAGTGTAAAAAGTTTTGTATTATAGGGATAATAGAAAAAAAGTGAATTGATCAAGTAATACAAAAACAGTGAACTGTGCACCCCGAATTATCCATTTCCCAACCCGTTGAATCTGAACACAGGGTCACAGGGGTCTGCTGGAGCCAATCCCAGCCAACACAGGAACCAATCCCGGGCAGGGCACCAACCCACCACAGGACACACACACCCACACACCAAGCACACACTAGGGACAATTTAGAATTGCCAATCCACCTAACCTGTGGGAGGAAACCGGAGCACCCGGAGGAAACCCATGCAGACATGGGAAGAACATGCAAACTCCACGCAGGGAGGACCCGGGAAGCGAACCCGGGTCTCCTAACTGAGAGGCAGCAGCACTAACACTGCGCCACCGTGCCACCCACCCCTAATTATACCTGTTGTTTGTCCATTCCAATACAAAAATATTTTCTTTAAGCATAAACCATAAACTGAGGGAGATTTTATAAGGAACTGGTTTAGAATGCCTTCAGTGTCATAAAAAAAAATGAAAAAAGCACACAAATCTCAGCTGCAATGCCCCATCCCAAACTACTTTTACATGGTAAAAAGTCAGGCAATTGCTTGAAGTAACTAGTGTAAAAATGTTTCAAATACAAATTCTGTTTCTAACAAAAAAAAAAAATACAATGGTATAAAATTAAAACAGTAGGTACTTAAGCAACGTTGAATGGCCAGTGCTGTTTTATATTAAGCACACAGTACTTTGGCTAGCTGTTTAAGTATGAACTTATCAGAATAAAAATAAAATATTGAACTGAGGTAAATATTCACCTGAAATAATGGGTGCAGTTCTAGTCTCTGTTACAAAAAAAGTTATTAAAATTCAGAGAAGAGAAACTGATTCTAGGACTACACAGTATAAACTATGAGGAAACACTGAAAGATATGCCAGTCTTGTACTAGGATTACTCGAGTGGGTGGTCAATTTCATACGGTACCATAAAAATAAGTCAATCCTTTAACTATGCAAGAAGAAAATGTTCAGATGTGATATGTGTAATGTGCCCAATATGACAGAGAATATTCAGGTCATATAAAATGATTTGAAGATTACACAGATGTATGGTCAACTCTGATAAATAAGGATGAAAACTAATAAAAATCACTCAATCAAATAACATTTTGAACTCATAAACTCTATTACAGAAATTCTATTATAGATATTCTATGAAGGTCGCTACAAATCAGAGACTTCTCAACACTAAATCATTTTATCCAATTCAGGGACACAGAGGCTGGAACCTATCCCAACAACAGTAGGTCAAGTTCATCTAAGGGAGCACTCATGCAAACTCTTGTCATACTGAGGGCTACTGTGAATCACCCCTTACGCTAATCTTTCTCTCTTTAAGAATGTACAGCAGAAGGAAAATCAGAGCACATGAAGAAATACTCATGTAGGCATAGGGAGAACATGTAAACTTAATCGGTGGCATTCATACCCAGAATGCTGGATTCATGAAGCAGCTGTGCTAACCCATTGCAACACTGCATAAGATGTAATTAACCTTGTTTATTAAAAAAAAACAACACTCCACGAGAGACTAGTTGTTAATTAATGTTGACTTATTTTTATTTTTTATTGTGTCTTCTATTTTTCTATTCTTCATTTTGTAAAGCACTTTGAGCTACATTTTTTTGTATGAAAATGTGCTATATAAATAAATGTTGTTGTTGTTGTTGTTGTTGTAGTCATACAAGAAAATGGTAAATGCACCCATAATAATCTCACAATCACACCAACAGATGAACATACACCCTTGGATCCAATGTTGGCTTATGAAGTGATCAAGCTGAGCAATAGCATTTAAGAACAAAACATCTCCATGTCTAGTCCAGAAAGCTTTGTGAGTCAAATCAGAGGTGCACACCTGGACAAGCTGTTTGGAGAGGCATGATCACAAGTAAGTAAAACTAATCCTCTTAAATATAAAGGCCTGTGATCCAAATTTACTGAGATTTATCACATCAAAAATCCAGCTTTTGTTAATTATTTCAAATGTGACACGTGTGATAGAGGAGTGGATATTTCATTATCTTCTGACAACAACACAGCATATGCTGGAATAACTGTAGAGAATGTAAGAAGAAGGCAAAAACAGAGCAGCCAAGGTTGTTTCATATTCACTTGACAAACTAAATGAAGAGCTGGTTAGGAAAAAAGGTGCATGCTCAGTCCACACAAGGCTTCCAAGGGAGTAGGGGAGAAAGAAAGAAAGAAAGAAAGAAAGAAAGAAAGAAAGAAAGAAAGAAAGAAAGAAAGAAAGAAAGAAAGGTTTGTGTAGTACTTTGTGAAGTGGAAATGAGCAAGTTAACCCACTAGACAAACAGGCTCAAAGTGTGTTTAGGCAGGCTCAGAGCCCCAGCAAGGTTTTGATTTTCTTTCTCTTTATTTGTAATTTAAGTTCTAAGTGTGACCATCCCTCTCATAGGTTTACATTTATCAGTAATATACACCATAATCTCACACATTTTGTCTGCTGAATGTGGCTCTGAGTTTGAAGATGCTCCGCAACGCTCCGACAGAACTCCCTAACACTTACACAGTCTACGCACACGATTTCTCTAACAATCCTTTAAAAATGCATTTAAAATCACAGTCTACTACATGCAGTATATTCAGATACTCTAATACAACCTTACTGAACCAGGGGCAAACAGCAGAAAACTCTAAGAAGAGAAGCCCATTGATTTTTCAATCTAGATTTAAAGTTAGAGTCTGCTGGTATGATCTAGTTTATTTAGTACTTCAACCAGCCTAAAAGCATTTAATGTTTAAAAAAGCATTAAAGCTAAACACTGTTAGTCAAAAGCACATAACTCAAAAAATTGGAAATGTCAAAAGAAGTCAAAACTCGGAACAAATGCATTATAGTAATGTTATTTAAGGTTTTTAACACATAAAAGTGCCTAAGCCCACTGTATAAAGTGAACAAGGCCTTAGCATTTTTCTGTGACAAACAGGTTGTGCTACAGGAAATAAAACTCATAAAATTCCACTTGAATCTTCAGATAGCACTGAAAGGAAGATTTCAAATATCAATACATCTATTTTATTAATCTGCTTAATCCAAAACATGGTCATGAAGTATCAGAGTACATTGGCACAGTGTCCTGGTGTAAATAATAAGTACTTTGTGCAAAAAGGTTAGAGGAATATGTAAAACAATTCTCCTACATATGGTACGTTAAACTTTTGTACTTTATAATTTTTTCTTGTTTAAATCATTGCTATTTAAGCAAAAATGTTCTTATTTGTCTAGGTCAAGTATACGGGGATGTGACTAATGCTCTTTATAAAGTGATAATCTCTGCTTCCTTTTATTACACTTTTGGGTTTAATTTAAATTCTACTGCTATGCTGGAGGGATGGAAAGTAGGACTCATCTTAATATAGATACACCTGTGGTAACATGGCATATTAATGCTTGTCAATCAATTAGAGGCCACAAGTCTGGAAACACTGCAATAATTGAACTGCAGATTATACATCCGGTTCAGCTCTTCACACAGGTCTGCCTCATGAGTTGATCAAATAGTAAACCTCCCAGCAGAAAAGCCACACAAAGGACTTGCTAGCTGTATTATGGTTAGCAAAGCAAAATGGCTATAAAGCACAGTCGGGCCAGATTGGGCTGAAACTTTGGCCGGACAAAGACAGCTCATTATGTTGGTGTTACAAACAGAACAGTATTACGACTTTCAGGAATTATATCTTAGACCAATAACTACAAATAAGCAAACTGTGGAATTTAATCTAAGGTGTGTGATGACAGTTTCATGTGTACCAGCCCTCTGAGAATACTATAGGCAGCTTGACATCTTTGTTAGTTTGCGTGCACTAAGCAAGGAACACTGGCAAGGACAAAGGTGCAAAGAGCTAATTGAATGGATTAATGTACAGTGGAGAAATGTTTCAGGGTGAGATTAATCATTCTTCAAAATATTCACAAAAAAAATTTGAAAATTGTAATTATAATCACACCATTAAGGTGTACGAGCTTTGCACATTGATATATTCAGATTGTTTCGTAAATGAGTGGAGTACATTCATCTGGCTTGGCTGAACACATCCCCCTAAATGGCAAGGTCACTTCCTAAAGGTTCTGAGTGATCACTCTCATGCTGTTTAGTAGTATTTCATTTCTGCTAGAAGCTATGTGTTTTTGTTATATATTTAGAGAATGTGCAATCATCCAGTAGTCTAAGGAGCGTAACCATCAACATATCCATTCATCAAGGCTTCCCCAGTTTACATCTAAAGCTAAATAATTCATTTATTGATAATTTTCTTATTGTATACTTACAAAATGAAAAACAAGATTATTGAACTTCTCAAGGGGGAATAATATCACTTTCCTATTGCATTATTCCACAGACTGTCATACTCTACGACAAAGATATCTTAATGGTACATGGTAGACCAGTGACTTATAAAGTGACTTGACATTGTTTATTACCTCTTTAGAAATCACCCTTAACTATTTCAGGATACTTTATGTGGGGATATATGCTACATATTTAAAATAATTATGTGCAATGGCCTTACCCTGCTCTTCTTAAATGTTAACACAAGTTTTGGATTTAGCAAGGAAGGAAGCATCATGAAGGAGTGCACATGGCAACCTACAGCTACACACTACCAGAGCTAAAGTATTTGTACCAAATAAGTCACATTACAAAAAGAGCTGTTGCAGATACCACTAGCAATGAAGCTGTGAGAGGAGGAGAGGACATGTTACTGCATCACTTACAATTTAAAATTCATGTCACAGCTGCACCAATTTGTTGTCATCGTTGCAGAGGGACAATGAGCTGAAAAGACACAAATTCCCAGTTTCACCTGGAGGGCAAAGCAAACTTTAAAGAAGAGTTATTCTTATCCCTACGGGGTGCCATGGTGGATGCTTTCAGTACGACCAGTGCCTTCATTAGTAACAAATGCACAACTGTAAGAGAACATGTTGTTTATATTGACATCGTATATTTATGTTTATGCATTCCACCTGTATATTCAGAAAGAACCTATGCTGTAACATTTAACAGACCTGTACATTAATGTAACAGCAAACTGGCACCTTCCCTCTCTAGCTGTCTCATCAGTGTGTTACTGTGTTTCAATACTGCAGGCAATTCTGCACTGAACACAGCTAAGGTATACATGATAATGAGTCAGTAGCTCTCCGGTACTGCTCAGTATTTGCACCTCAGCCTGATAAATTGAATTTAACACATCCCCACAGTACATGTCTTAAAAAAAGCACAAGGATCACTACAAAATCATTTGTAACCTTAAGTCATTTTTCAGAAAGTGGAGTGTAAAAAGTCTAATTAAACAATAGGTCAAGCACAAATTAACCTATAATTAAAAGACACATCACAATTAAAAACTAACGTCACAATTTTTCTCTGTGACGTTAGTTGTGTAGGTGAAGAAACTGATTGAAGACTGCTTTGAAATGGCTCTCCCTGAATTAGTGAAATTGTCGAACCTTACCCCAGCTTTTCCATAATTTATAATTAAACACTTTTCTTGAATGGAGAATGCACAGCGAATTCACCTTGCCCCTTCTTCAATAGACACAAACTATAAGCAAATATAAAAAATAAACAATGGCACTTTCAGCTTGAATCTAATGGCTGTCTGTTAACAGCTTTGCTGAGGATAAACTGCACTTTTAGTCACTGCTCATGACTCACCAAAATTCTGGCACTTTCTAAAATTTAGTGATATAACATTTTCAAATCCACATAATCTGCAAGGGACTGCAGTACAATGCCCAAGACAGGATGCAATCTTGAAGAAGGTGCCAGTCCATCATAGGGCACACCTACAATCATACCAACATGGAAGACTTACAGCTGCCAAGTCTAATATCCAGATCTTTGGCACATGAGGAAAAAAGAAGAAGGAAAAAAAAAAAAGGTACAGAAACAGGAAGAACATATAATCTCCATTTAGACAATGGCTAGGCAAAGGATTCGAGCCCAGGACACTAGATGTGTGAGGTGGTGGCATTAAAACAATGCAACTTATCCTATAAAGGTTTGTCTATAATGGAAATGCATGAAAAAAGTGAAAATACCCCAGTAGATTAGGTTAACTATTCAAGGTTCTGAAAACCCCAGAAAAAAGTCAACTACAGAACTGCTTCACTCCAACCCTCTTTGCCTGAATGTAAAAGTATATTTAAGCCATCCGGTATCCCCCAAGGTGGCACTGTGTAGTAGTGGTGTTGCTGATGCCTCGCGGTTAGGAGACCCGGGTTCACTTCCCCGGGTCTTCCCTGCGTGGAGTTTGCATGTTCTCCCCGTGTCTGCGTGGGTTTCCTCCTGGTGCTCCGGTTTCCTCTCATAGTCCAGAGACATGTCAGTTAGGTGGATTGGCGATTCTAAATTGGCCCTAGTGTGTGCTTGGTGTTTGTGTGTGTCCTGCGGTGGGTTGGCACCCTGCCCAGGATTGGTTCCTGCCTTGTGCCCTGTGTTGGCTGGGATTGGCTCCAGCAGACCCCCGTGACCGTGTTCGGATTCAGTGGGTTGGAAAATGGATGGATGGATGGTATCCCCCATTCATTTTTTACTATGTTCATAAAAATTACTGATGAATGTGTTGAAATCACTAAAGTTTTTGGGGTTTTTTTTGTCTGGCTTTCCTGATTCAACGGTAAGAAAAAACCCCAACATACTATGCAACTTTGACTTGTTTTGATGTCTAGTCATGCAGGATACTGAGCGTTTTCAGATTCCCCGACTATTTTTGGTCCTCTAGACCTACAAACCATTATATTTATGAATATTTTTGGACCAGGGCAGCACGGTGGCACAGTGGTAGTGCTGCTGCCTCGCAGTAAGGAGACGAGGATTCGCTTCCTGGTCCTCCCTATGTGGAGTTTGTATGTTTTCCCCATGTCTGCATGGGTTTCCTCCAGGTGCTCCAGTTTCCTCCTACAGTCCAAAGACATGCAGGTTTGGTGCATTGGCTATCTCAAATTGTCCCTAGTGTGTGCTTAGTGTGTGGGTGAGTGTGCGTGTGTGTGTGTGCCCTGCATTGGGCTGGTACCCTGCCTGGGGTTTGTTCCTGCCTTGTGCCCTGTATTGGCTGGGATTGGCTCCAGCAGAAGCCCCATGACCATTTAGTTAGGATATAGCGGGTTGGATAATGGATGGATTGATATTTTTGGACCCTACTTTGTGAAGGAAATTATACCCTTATGATAAAGAGTAAACCAATAGGCATTTTAAAAAAATGACTTGAGGTTGTGCATGCCACATCAATCGAATGCAGAGGTTCATCTCCTCATGGAATGCTAGAAATTTCCTTTACACAAAACTTCAAACAAATGTGGAATCAGTAATATAGGCATGTGGATTCGTGATTCATGCTATTTCAAGATTGCTGATCGCAAAGATGATCATCTCTTTGATATCGGAATCTTTATTGGTGATCTTTGCTCTCTAGGAATCACTCCCAGAAGGTTAATAATGAGAAATTTTAAACATAAGCAGGAGGGGAATCATTTTAGACATTTCAAGGTCAATGATTATGAATAGGATGCGGTTTTTGATTTATAATCCTATATTGGAGACCTAGCTCTCCTTAGACCTCTATTAGAGGGTGAAATATGACAAAATTTCTTACAATCAAGAATATTTAGACTTCAATTAAATTTTTTAAAGAACACATTTTAATATTTCAAATATATGCAACTATTCTCGTTTACTATACTATACATGAAAACCCTGAATTAGTGTGGTTTATGCTAATTCATACTTTTTAAATTTCAAAATATATGCATAAAAATAATAGTTACAACCAAGATATCAGAAACAGGTTCTTATAAAAATCACATTACAAAACACAATCCCATCAAAAATTAAATCAAAGGGAAGTGTAAAATAAATTTGATACTAAAACCCCATCTTTATCTTTATCATACTGATTAAAACACAATAGGTAAAAGACCGGTGCTCTAATTTCCGGGAAAGAAAAGTGTAGATTTTAAATCTGACAGATTATGAGGTTTTGATTAGCACTGGTAATAAACACATGTGCATTCAGTATCAAAAGGACTGATACTAACTAGATGGTGTGAAGGACTGTCCAATTAGCAAAGGGTGGAGGCAATAGTTGATGCAAGAAAGACAGAGGACCCAGCAGGGCTATTATGAAGAAAGGAACACTTGCACTAGCTAGACAATACAATGAAGAGAGCAACCAGAGGCAACACCACTTGAAAATGTACTGGATGTACAGGGCAGGGACATCAGGATGAAGAGAGAAGAAGTTCAGCCTAAGAAACGGCTAATAGTTCCCAATTGGTTTTAGATTGCAGGCACACCAGAAACCACCAAGAACACCTGACCCTCTACATAGATTAGCAATGCCATGAATGGTGGCAGGAGAGCAAATGTAAGGGGGACATGGTCCCAAAAGTTGCATTGTGTGACATTACAGACCCTTAAGCAGCTGAGAGTTTGGATAAATAAAAGAGTGGTGTATGTCTTATTTAATGAATTCTAGTACTGAATATTATAGCAAATGCTTTCGACTTTGGTGGTGTTGATGACTAATGATCCATCTCCTAATCCCACTGCCAATTGTTTTGGAAGCAGGGAACTTTAAACTTAAAAAGGCAGATGGGATTCCCCTATGCTGTGATCCAGCCGAACTGCTAGACCTTCATTCTGGCATTTTAAAAGGAAAAACATTTCCTCTCCTTCTGCCATTTTTCCTACACAGCAGTACAGGTAGCGTAAGGTCATTAATGAGTAAAAATGACACTATGTTATCTTTTTCAAGGTTATGTCTGGGGGTATTAATATCAGGCCAGTCAGAAATCACCAACCCATTTGATAGCTCCTCCTACTCAGAGACCAAGTGACCTTCTAACATGGACTTGTAGAAGGGGCCATTTTAAATTGACCGTGTTCTGTGCCACTTTTCAAGAGACACGGCACAGAAGCAGCTGGGATGTGGACCTGTAAGCTCAGATGCCTCCAAGAAAATTCCACTGCCTGGTAGTCCCAAACATTTAACAAGTTATTCTTAGGCCTGGGAAACTGGAGCCAAGGAGTAGCTACAAAGCTTCCTCATACCACAGTGCCAAGTGAGTTTATAATTAGATACTTTGGTTGGAGCAAAATTTCACTAGCAAAACGACTGAAGCCACAATTTTGTTTGAAAGACTGAAAAGTGGTTTACAAATGGTGGAAATTAAAAAAAACGAGTGCATCAGTGGTACCTTAAAAGCTGTTAAGTGAATGAGCCATCCTAAAATGCAGAAGGAGGTTCAGACCAATGCAGGAAGATCCAAAGGTGACAGTAGGGTTTTGTTTATCATTTATTTGAACTTGGCATTCACCATTAGTTCATCCGTATCCTATGTGCATTACATTTTTTATATGCTTGTACCCTTTGGTCTATTATTAATTCAGAGGGACACCATGATGGCCATGATGGTTCTTTTATACTGCCTTGTCACCTCTGAAAGTTTTGTTTTTGTTTTCCCTTAAATGGTGTTGCAAATTATTATGGTGTATCCGCAAACTCTAGAAAAGATCACTGAAATAAATTTACTTAAAGGCGTTACGGAGTACATATACATGACTGAAGTGTTTAAAATATGAAGACAATCACTACGGTGGATCAAAGCTGTTAAGAAAATTAGTTCTTAAGCATGAACACAAGGACAAGGAAGGAAATTTTGAATCATGAAGAATAACTCAATGAGTCCATTAAAACACTTATCATTATAATGTCATCAAATTTTAATTATCTCAGGCAGGAGAATTAGTATAAGTATGTATTATAACTTGCCCTAGCCTTTCCCTTGAACAATATTATGAGTATAAAAGGAGAAAATGTTTTGTTTACTCATCTTGATACATTTTCTTTCTTCAATTATCCATTTAGGCATTAGGATGTACCAACCACTTCATGTAATATTAAAAACAAAAAAAGAACTAATCAAGGAACTTCTTGGGGATTAGACATTTGTTCTGACTGTGACATCTTCCATAACCGTGAGCCAATCTCACCTAGATCAGCAGATACTAACACTAGTCCAAAACCCGCAACAACACTTCTTAACTCAAAGCAGAATTTCTTGTTTTCAAATATCGCATTTAGCAATTTTGTAATTTAAAACCTACCCTATCTTATGACATTTACATTTATACAAAGTAAAGTAGGCAGGAACTAAAACTTAATTTCACATGACTCCATTTGCACTTGTGTGTAGTGGTACCCAATTTCAAGGTAGGTTTATGCATTGTGCCTGATTTTAGGGAGGTCCAGCTCCCCATGACTCTCAGTTATAAGGAATTTCAGTAAATGGGCAGATGGACAAAGATTAAAAATGCAAAACTCTTTATATGAGCTGCTGTATAAATGACAATGCAACAACAGAAACATCCCCAAAATCTTTATTGTGGCCATTTTCACATCCAGATTTTTCAATCCAACATTTTTAATTCCAGCTAACATTTCTTTACTCCCCCCGACCCAGACTTTGTTCCTTGAATAATTTTATTTATTTATAATCAACATCGTAAAAAACAGTGACTGTGCATTGCTTGTTATTAATTACTGTCTAGAAAGATCAATGAAAAGTGAGTTTTGTTGACCAGATGCATGGGTCAATAAAAAATAAAGTTAATCAGCTGCATTTGGAACTGTTTTTTCTCTTGTACATGCATTTTAAAAGCAGAAAAAATGAATGCTTAACTCCAAATTATGGTACAGTTTTTTTTTTTAATTTTGATGGACAGATTTGAATGGTACACTATATGGCTAAAAGTATTGGGATACCACTCCAAATTATTGAGTTCCAGTATTTCAGCAACCTGTTAGCAGTTGCAAAAAATCAAGCACATAGCCATGCAATCTCCTTTGACAAACACTGGCAGTAGAGAGAATCGTAGCAAAAAGCTCAGTGACTGTAAACATGGAACTGTCATGGGATGCCACCTTTGCCACAATCCACTACATGAAATTTCTGCTCTGCTAGACCTGCCCTGGTCAACTGTAAGTGATAATATTGTGAAGTAGAAGCATCTAGGAGCAACAACAGCTCATCTATGAAGTGGAAGAAAATTTAAAGATCAGGAGCACAGAGTGGTGAAGCATACAGTATGTATATATATGTAAAAAGCTTAGGGGTGATTGTTGACTGTAATCTGAATTTTAAATCACATATTAATCAGATCATTAGGACAGCATTTTTTCACTTAAGAAACATAGCAAAAGTTAGACCTCTTTTATCACTGAAAGATGCTGAGAAATTAGTTCACGCGTTTGTTTTCAGTCGACTAGATTACTGTAACGCACTCCTCTCAGGACTACCCAAAAAAGATATAAATCGTTTGCAACGAGTGCAGAATGCAGCTGCTAGAATCCTAACTAGGAAAAGAAAATCAGAACACATTACTCCAGTTTTGATGTCACTACACTGGTTACCTGTGTCATTCAGGATTGACTTTAAAATTCTGCTTATGGTTTATAAAGCCTTAAATAATCTCGCCCCATCTTATATATCGGAATGTCTGACACCTTATATTCCAAATCGTAACCTCAGATCCTCAAATGAGTGTCTCCTTAGAATTCCAAGAACAAAACTTAAAAGAAGTGGTGAGGCGGCCTTCTGCTGTTATGCACCTAAAATCTGGAATAGCCTGCCAATAGGAATTCGCCAGGCTGATACAGTAGAGCACTTTAAAACACTGCTGAAAACACATTACTTTAACATGGCCTTTTTATAACTTCATTTTAATCGTAATTTAACTTAATCCTGATACTCTGTATGTTCAATTCATCATAACAACTATTCATGGTGGCTCTAAAATCGGTACTGACCCCTACTCTCTTTTTCTGTTTCTTTTTCTGGTTTCTTTGTGGTGGCGGCCTGCGCCACCTCCACCTACTCAAAGCTTCATGATGCTCCAACAATGATGGACGGATTAAAAGGAAGAAGTCTACGTGACCATCATCATCATTCAAGCCCTTCCATGAGAACCCTAAATCCAAAGAGGACTGTTTCATTTATGTTAGGTAGAATGCCCAGAGGGGACTGGGCGGTCTCATGGTCTGGAATCCCTACAGATTTTATTTTTTTCTCCAGCCGTCTGGAGTTTTTTGTTTTTCTGTCCCCTGGCCATTGAACCTTACTCTTATTCGATGTTAATGTTGATTTATTTTTATAATTATGTCTTTCATTTTTCTATTCTTTAATATGTAAAGCACTTTGAGCTACTGTTTGTATGAAAATGTGCTATATAAATAAATGTTGTTGTTGTTGTTGATATATATATATATATATATATATATATATATAAAATATCCTCTTTTATATCATTTACAACAGAGTTTCAATCTACCTATTAGAAGCAACATCAGCATAAGCACTGTGTGTCAGGCGCTTCATGAAATGGGCTTCACTGGCTGAGCAGCTGCACATAAGCCTGACTATGCGCAATGCCAAGCATCAGCTGTAGTGCGGTAAAGCACACTGCCATTGTACTCTGGAACAGTGGAAACGTGTATCTAGAGCGACAAATCAGAATTCACTATCTGGCAGTATGCTAGACGAATCAGGGTTTGGCAGATGACAGGAGAACGCTACCTTCAACACTACACAGTGCCTATTACAGAGTTTAATGCAGGAGGGATAATGTTCTAAGGCTAATTTTCAAGGTTTAACTCCATATTAATGCCAATGATTTTGGATTGGGATTTCCAACAAGCTCGGATAGGTATGATAGGTCAGTTGTCCACAAACTTTTGACCATCTAGAGAATCTTCATATTTTGTACAAAAATTGAGTGCAGATAGAGAACAATAGTTACAGTACCTGTATTCTAAATGAAGAAATTGAACAAAAACCAGTTAAAAAAATAAAACAAAAGCATACAATGACTTTATAATTATGACTGACTAACTCAGGAACAGGTTGCAACCAAAGCAGCCATGCTCTGTTCACCTGGGAAGAAGACTCCAAATAACACTAGACTTCAATAAATACTGAGTTAAGAGTTTTAGCCTGAATTCCTTCCCTGGCTTATGTTGATATTCCTTTTAAGTGTCTTTTTTGTTCATGTTTGATTATTTTGCTTATTTTAATATTGATATTTATGTTTACTATTTGCATTATTCTGCATTTTTAATTTTATTATTGTGTTTATATGTATCTGGGCTTTGTTGGTAGTCCCCCAAGCAGACAGGGTCATATGTCCATCATCATTAAGGGACTGTCTTCAACAATATGTTTTCAACCAAGGCGAGTTCTCTTTTGATTATTGTTATGAGGTGCATTTTGAGTTTTTTTTTTTTTAAAAACCTTTCTTTGAAACTGTGTATGCAGACTGGCCACTGGATTGCCTGTTTTAGTAGGAAACTCCTTTTGTGCCTTTTGTGCTATTCAGACCTTCTTTTGCTACATTTTCAAGTAATAAGACTTCCATTTCATTTTAATTCTTTATTTGCCCATTTTGTTTCACAAGCCAAAGGATAAAGGACCCTTTCTCATGTGGGGATTTTGACAACAGATTTGGGGATTTTATTTTGGGGATCTTCACAGTTTGAGAATTATGATTAACACCTATTTTAAAAACTTACTCCTATGTGCAAATAACAAACCATTACCATTTTCTTTCATTACAGAACATTTCATCAGAATATTTGCAGATTTCACACTGTGCAAGAATGTGTGATTCAAGATTTTCTTTCAGACTGAATGTGCAGAATGTATTTTCTGCTTCCAACAGACTACCACGTTAAGACAAACTAAAAAATGGTCCTCAGTTATACTATAGCTGATAAAGACAGTGCAAGGAATATGATGTATATCAAAGCTGGAGTTAAGTGTCCAAAACCTTTGCTAAATTAAAAAACAAGTTACAGCATTCTACTACTTGTAATAAACCTACAACAATTTCATAAATTATCTCATATTTTTCAAGTACAAGTGACATGTTAATATACCCATTGTATCTGTTTACTATTAAAATGGAAATCAATTTGTGCACATAAAAATACAGTATATCCAGATTACTTCATATCCAAGTGGATTGGCTTCTGGGAATGGCTTTCAACATAATTTTAATAGAATAATATATTACACTAATCCTTATTTCTCTAAATATCTTGTTGTCCCAGGGACCAATTTCTAACATTTTACTGGCAGGAACTTTGGCTTATTGACTGAGGAACTGAAATGAAACAAAGAAATGGACTGCAGGTTGCCAATGTACTCCCTAAGCCCAATCACTCCTGGAATCTAAACAATTCAATTAACTTTGCTGTGTGCAAAGAGTACCCAGGCCACTGATCTAAATGAAAAATGGTTCTAACCTCAGTATACATGCAATTAAATAAAGGTCCTTAGCCCTATTACTGACACATCCCCCTTTGGATCTGTTATATGTTCCATAATTAGGATAGAAGCAGGAGGTTGGGAGCCCCCCTTCCTAATTTTTCAAAGCAGATGTGGATTTTTACAAGTAGCAGCCTGCATAAATCAAAATAGCGGAACAGATGGTAGGTGGTAACCAGTGAGACAGTGGCTAAGAAGGTGGACTTGAAAGCTCACTATCGGAGATTTAGTCTCCGCCATCAGCTCGTCGACTGATGCTGATCAAGTCAGTCAAGTTATGAATTGAAGAAACATCAAAACAACATAAGATTATAGGGAAAAAAGCATGGCATGATATCTATAAAAAGGCATTAAACTTAAATTATTAGTTTGAAGATTGAGTGGACCTGTAAAGCTTCAGATTCAGAAAGTACATTTACACAAACTGTATACCTAAGTGTGGGATAGAAAGAGTGCAATAATGGAGTCTTTATTGAATAGAAAACAAGACCTTGTGTGCAAATACAAGGAGTTCAAGAGGATATCATAATCCTCTGTAATTAAGTTGTGTGAACATTGGCATAGTGGTAAGCACTAATGCTTTGTATTTTTAAGGCTTCATTTCTAGCCAGTGTTTGGTCAAGACTGTATATTCTTCCCATTTCCACCAACACACATCAGGCTAGGTTAAATGGTCAATCTAAACTAATCTTGTGAGTGAATATGAAATTGTGTATATGACTGTACGCTGCAATTGACTGATGTAAAGGAGGAGCTCACAGCAACTGCACCTTCAGCACAATCGAAGTGACTCAGGCAGGAGGTGGATGGTAAGATGCCCTGATTAAATCATGGGACCACTGATTGGCAAGGTATGTCCCCATCTAGTAATTGTTGATTATTAGAAGTTAATTACACCTTGAACATAAAAATATATGGGGGGGAGGGTTTAAAAACACCCCAGAGGGAGAGAAGTGGCAGCAGACAGAGCCGTTGGTTTAAAAATGATCACCTGTCACCTACTATGATGAACAACTAACCTGGACAATTAAGTTGGTATTGGGAGGCTTACTTGTAAGGACACTTTGCCAGGGAAGTTCCCTGGGCACTCCTGACCTCAAAAGTGGTTCACAAACTTTCCTCCTTGGCTACACTGCATATCATAGAGAAATATCACACATACTGTTATTAAGTTTTAATCATATTTTTTGTGTTTAAGGTTACAGAAAGCTAGAGACTATCCTAAAAGTAATGGATACAAGGCAGGAATCATCCAGAAACATAAAACATGTCCCAAACAAAGACATTAAATACACACCAACTCAGGATGGATATGAACATGCCATGTAAACATCATCCCAGAAAGGAGATCATCAGTCTTCCAAGTGTTGTGAAGTGCCAGTGATAATCACTATGACACAATTCCACTTCCAAGCTAATACATTTTATGATTAAATAAAGCAACGTTTACTCTAGAGTCCATCATGGAAAGAGTTAACACCCTTTAGAGTGAGTGAATGCTTATGTGAATGGGACTACTGTAACTCTAATGCCCAAGAATACAGAAAATAAGTGGTTAGCACTGAACTTTGAGTTACTGCATATCTCCTTTGTCACTGTGCCCAATGAGTCCAGACATAATCTTCCAAGTACCTACTGTATGTGGCTCCGTTTTTGTTCAAAGGAATTTCATAATCAGTGACTCTCTCCTTTCTTTAAGAAGCTTCTTGTTTAATTAAAACAAAAAAAGAAAAGAAATATCATAAGATTCAGCCATTTTAAAAGAAGAGCAATAGGTCTGCATTTAGTCTCCCTGCACAACAGCCTTTCATTCCCCAGTACATGGTTTCTTCATGACACATGAAACTGTGGTATATTTTTCATGCCATGTGGTTCAATTTCTTTTTCGATTTACTTCTGTTTTTGCATGAGAATTTGCATAAGCGAATAAAAAATGTATCCTTTCCACAAGGAAAAAAAAAAAAAAAAAGCTTTTCCTCCGGTGCCCCATAACCCTCCATTGTAAAGTGTCCGAGTAGGCATGATATATTTTTAAATTTATAGAAGGAGGTGTGGTATATGGCCGGCCATACTCCCAGGCCACCAGATGGAGCCCTCTCTACATCATGGAGGTGCCCCGAATGCCAGCAGGGAATCATGGACAATGGAGTGTTTATTCACAGCCCTGCTGGATACCATGGGGGCCGTCAGAGGACACTGCAGGGAGGATCAAGGACTATTTTGCCTACAGCCCAGGGTTTAAGAAAAGGAGTTTTTATCTAACCCGGAAGTGTTGCCAGTCACATGGACAGAGAGAGAGAAACACTTCCGGGTCGAGGACTATAAAGAACATTGGGAGATCCCAGACGGGCGAGCTGAGTGGGAAGAAGGGAACAACGCGTCTGGGAGTGAAGGATTGATTATTGTTTGTGTATTATATTGATTTATATGAGTAGTGTGGAGTGGAGGGTGCTTTGTGCACTTATTTATAATAATAAAGTCAACATTTGGACTTTTACCTCGTGTCTGGTGTCTGATCTGAGGGTTCAAGGAGACGACAGTGCCACCTATCTGTCACAGTGGTTAACTTTAGAACATAATCTTGCATGGCAAATGCATATATAGTATGTTTTGTGAAGTAATACCTTAAATATGAAAAATACCAAACTTATCCTTTAAGTGGACTTGAAAACATTATGTCATAGTATTACTTTTTGCAAATTTTATTTTTAAAATATAAAAAGGTATGAAAGCAACAAAATTGTTCCCATTAAGTCACTAGTGGTGCATCTTTGGTACAGAGGTATGATGGAGCCAAAATGGCAGCCCAATGGCCTGCATCACCTTTTTCTTGCCATAAACATTCAACATTGGCTGGAAGCTTGATCAGTGCATCATAGCTCAATAAGCTATAAAGTTATTAGCAAAACACAAGAAGAAAAAATAAAATACAACATAAAAGAGTGTATGCTTTTAGAGCACATGGACTCATAAAATACAAAAGACAATTAAGTCCCTTCTATGTAGAAAAAAATGCATTTAATCATTTTGTGTACCGGCATTGTCCAGTTGAGAGGTTTGAAGTCAATCCCAGCAACACCAGTCACAAGGCAGGAACCAAACCGACAGCAAACCATTTTTGGATAATACTGGACTAGTGAAACAGAAGTAGAAACTGGGAAATACTACAATGCTTATTCATAACAGGAGTTTGACTAAAAGCAGAATTTGACCTCTGCTTTGAGAAATGGTTGAAAACAAATATCTGAATTCCATTACACTAGACTACAATACATACTAAGAATGTTTTTGTCCTTTTTTTTGTAATCATGGTCTTTTTTATAGTTATATTATTAAAATAAAAACATTAAAATGAGAATAAACTGATGAATTGCATCACTCAGGCAGAAAAGTGTGTTACAGTGAATACATAAACGTACGATGACCTGTACAATCTGGTCATCTTTGTGGGATGTGAAAGGAGACCATGGGGATAACGTGCAAAGTACACACAGACAACAGGTGTCTGAGAGATTCCAGCCCAGGCAGCTGGATCCAGGAGACAGCAGGGCTAACTGCTGCACCAACATACTGTCCTTGCACATTTGCTATTTATTTATATATATATATATATATATATATATACACATAAACAGGGTGGTCCAGATCGTCTGGATGACTTTGATTTATGCAGGGACAATTCCAGTTTGGCGTGAAGATGATTCTTCGTGTCGTCAGTTCACACACTTCTCGATGGTCTGGCGTTTTTTGGGTGATTTTCTATGTAATAAACTTAAGTTATAACGTAATGAAATTTGTATAATTAGATCTGGACCACCCTATATGATTGTTTAAGTTGATTTGATGTGGGTGAAAAATTGTATAATATAGTATACTATGAGAATTCAGCTTCACAAGAAAATAATTTTTAAATTTAGGCACTTAACAATTCATTTGCTTGTGAAAATGTTACATAACATTGGAATATAACATAAATAAATATTGATACAATAAAATGTAACAAGAATGTCCTGTGTTTTTAAACATTTTGTAAGGCCTCTCTTATAATACAAAACTGAAGCAATTCACTTTGGTACATTCCTGTGTAACTTTTTCAAGTAGTCCTCTGGTTAATTCTCCCAAACGACTTATAGGGATTTGAGGTACCTCATCCCTAAACTTTGGCTCCCTATGTGACTGTGCCCAGCTTCAGTTATGTTGAGATCACAGCTCTGGGATGACCAATCAGACCAATCCAATAATGTTAAGAGTTCCATCTGCTGATGTCCATTCCCAGTTCCTATTAATAGCACTTGAATTCTGCTTGAGGCTGTTACCTTAGTGGATGATATGTTTTTTATTAATAAGCCATTTTCCTGAAGATTCAGCATGATGAATCCAAATCTGTTTATACTCCACAGCAGATATCATTCCATCAGTTTTGCACAGATCCCCCTACACCAGTGGTCTCAAACTCCGGTCCTGGAGGGCCACTGTAACTGTAGGTTTTTATTCTAACCCTTTTCTTAGTTGCTGACCATGTTTTGCAGCTAATTAACTCCTTTTCCTTTAATTGACTCGTTTTTTTAGGATTTGTTGCTCTGAATTGCTTCATTTCTTTCCTTAAATGGCACCCAAACAGAAGTGAAATGTAAAGTGGGTGAACCAACAGACAACCTCCAACCAATTTCACTCCAACCAGTTGCTTAATTAGGAGCCAATTAGGAGCCCATTCTTGTTGTTAATTAAACCCATTTTTTTAATTCCATGTCTTTTTGCTGTTCTCATTGTGCAATGGCATACATTTCCAAAATTTTTGATTTTCTCTTTTCTAAGAGCACTGTTAAAATGTTTTGAGAACCTGAGAAGATTAGCATTCCTAAGACCTTCATCTTTCTTTATTTTCAGATATTGTATGATGGATACAGTTTGCTGGTCCTGTTTTGGCTCATTTTATATCTCGTTATTATTTGGCTGCTAATTAAAAAAAAACAAACAATTGCGGGATCGGTGTGTTCAAGAGCAAGTCAATTAAAATTAATTCAAAAGATGTTAATTAGCAGCAAAAACAGGTGACTAATTAAGAAAAGGGTTAGAATGAAAACCTGCAGCCACTGCGGCCCTCCAGGTCCGGAGTTTGAGATCACTGCCTGAAATGGACCCCAAGATCATGACAGAGCCACGAATATTCTTAACAAAGCTCTGTAGAGAAGCATTAGTGTACTCATTAGCTGTTATTCTGACATACATGTGTCTTTGTGAAAAAAAAAAAATCTAATTTGGACTCATCACCTTATAAAACTTTGTACCCACATTGGTTATTCCATGCTTTATGGTCCTTTACATACTGGACTCCCTTCTGCTTATTAACTTTTGAAAAGAATGGCTTATGAGCTGCAACGTGACCTACAAGACCATTTGTTTTATAACGTTTTTGCATTGCCAAAGGGAGCACTTTGGTGCCAGACGACTCTGTTCAGTGTTGAGCAAGTACATCACTCTCTCTTGACCTTTACATACTGTTCATCAGACGTAAACAGATTTTTGGACCTTCTACCTTGTATTCTTTAGGTTGCCCAGTTTCTGAACATTTATTTATGGCAGCATGAACATAACATTCTTCAAAATCCAGTTTCATGTGTTGTTACTTGCTGGCTATAACCTTGTTGATACAAAACTAAGATATAATATTTGTTAAAATGTATTAGCAGCTTCAGAGGCTATTGCTGAGGCAACAGCATTTGTGTCTACTGTTTGATAGACACACTGAATTTCTTAAATTGTACCCCAGGAATACATCTGAGTCAGGCATGCTGTTGGTGGAATTTAACAAATACATGGAATGGCTGGGGTACCACTGGGAGAGGTTTGGTAACCAAACCCTGGCTGTACTAGTGAAGTGGGCTGGTGCCCTGCCCGGAGTTTGATTCCTGCCTTGCGCCCTGCGTTGGCTGCGATTGGCTCCAGCAGACCCCCGTGACCCTGTAGTTAGGATATAGCGGGTTGGAGAATGGATGGATGGATGGATGGATACAGGTGCCAAAAATCATAGCACACACTTTTTTTAAGAAAAACCGGAAAAATATGGATACACATGGAGAAGACATCAACTCAACACATGCAGTATGCTGGCTGGAATTCAAACCCATTAGGTTGGAGCTCTGAGGTAGCAGCACTATGCACCACTCCACCCTGCTGCCAGTAATTATTCCAACAGGCAACAATAAAAAGCATAACGAATCCACAAGCATGACAGGTCTTGTTGTGTGCACCTTAAGATAATCAGCGTGAATTTTATATAATGCTAACAATAAGATCACATATGCAATTAAAATAAATTCTACAACGTACACCCTTGCATAATACATTACATCAATGGAGAACACATATCAGCCTCCACGAGTGAGTTTGTATGGACTTTTCTTTATCGATTTGTAATTAGCTTTCGATCGAGTCTCAGAAAGTGACATAATTGATTGAATGAAACAAAATACAACTGGCAGGCAAGTGTACACGCACGTCATCGGAGACTTTTAATATTTAACAACCCCGCCCAGCCCTCTTAACCCCGCTGTCGGACAAAAAGCAAAGATGAGTGAAATCCTTCTCCAATTTCAACAAGTGCCTCACTGAGGACGCGTTTATTTTCGCTATTGTCACACCGATCAAGTTGACAAGAGCACAGCTGGTCCAGTAGCGACGACACAAAAAAACGCATCTGTTGAATTGGTGACAACCGGTAATCAGTAGCATAGTTTATGAGACAGTTGATGCCCGAGATGCGATCTTCAGCTTGCAGGTTGCAGCCGCCTACATGAAAGGATGAAACTGCATTACATGTAATGCATCCTTCAAAGCCTAATGCAGATTCTACTTGTGAAACTGTGAGAAGCTCGAAAGCGCATTCTTGCACATTTCACACAACTGCTTGCCACCTCGCACAAACGGTAAAGGCAAGACTAAAACACGAGGCGATGCGCTAATACAAACTAAGAAAATACAGAGAAAGATCCCAAATCAACGCTCCACGTCTTCTACTATATATGCGCTTCAAAGGTGCCCATGGTCGTGTTATAAAGAACCGTAATTTCTTACCTGGGAATAATCAGCGCTCCTCCCTACCCGCCCTGCTCAGTGAAACGCGGCGCTACTCCCCTGATCTCCGCGGCTCCCCTTGCTAACAAAGCATGCCGGGAGCGCGCAGATTGGCTTCGTTTAGCTTTTCATCCTATTGGTGGATTTTCGTTTTCTTCTTATTGAAAATTAAATTAGATCCCTCCTTTTGCCCATATGAGAAGAACATCAATATTTTACGAGTCCAGCTGCTTCAGCCTCTCAAATGTCAGCAGCGCGACGACAGCGCGCGTGGGGATCCCGGCGCTCAAAGAGAAAGAAAAACGAGAACGTGCGGTCATTTATTCGAGGGATTCCGGCGCTCTTCTGCCACTTGCCTGTACTTTATTCTCATTAAAGGCAGCTCGTATTCAATGTAGAATTGTGAGCGAGCTTCTTGCTTTGTATTTAATTGCTTTGCCGAAGTGTCTGAATTATTCTCTTCTGCAGAGCTGCTTTTATCTCCATTGACACCCGCTGGCATTTGTTTTACATTTACATTGATATTTTTTCTTTAAAGAATATAAGGAGGTTCTTCCATTCAGCTATTCCAACCATCCATTTCTCAGACCTCATTGCAGTAGCCTAATCCTTGCTGTATTCAAAGCCGGCAGCAACATTGGACCTAATGTCAGCGCAAGCCCGGCCACACAACCTCACTGTTTAACTTAACAGCCTAGGAAAGCGGAGAAAGAATGTGCCAGTTTGACACAGAAAACGATTGGCACGGTACATAAGACATCTGACAAACGAGAGGAGACCATTTAATCCATCAGGCTCGTTTGTTTAGCAAATAGCCAAGCTGTTCCCGTCCAGAAACGTCTTAAAAGGTTGTCAAGGTTTCTTCTTCAATAACATCTCCTCGGTGGTCCTCTACGGCCGTAAAGCTTTTTTTTTTTGGGTGGGGAGGGGTTAGCTTTGGGTGATTTTAGCCCCCCAATCACCCCCCTTTGCTTTTTGATCTTAGATGCATGTTCCACTTGCCTGAAATTTCAAGAGGACCCCTCACTTCTCCAGTGGGAACCCCTCTTCGATTTGACATTCATGGATGACTGGTGTGAAAATTCAATTCGGACTCCCTTAGCTCTTCAGTCTGACATCTGTGTGTGCCATACGAGAACAGAATACTACTAAACACTTACAGTGACTGACAATGACCGATACTGTACAGGGTGAGTCAAGATTATGTTAACATCCTATGCTTGTTTTTTATTTCAAAACATTCCAATATACATCAATACATCATTTTTAAGCAATTAGATTCAACAATAACCTCATTTATTTGGAACTCAAAACATCCACGTATCCAAAGAACGACCCTACAAAGACCTAAGGTAGAAGGTGGCATGGCTCTACCCAACTTTTCAGTTTTATTACTGGGCAGCAAACATACAAGCTATAAAAACGTGGACACAAAGAGATGAACATACACAGGCCTGGTCCGCAATAGAAGTAAAATCCTGCAGTACTTCTTTATATTCCCAGCTCTGTGCCCCAATAAATGCAAGTTATCGGCAATATACTAATAACCCAATCGTGCTTCACTCGCTCAGAATATGGAACCAAAGTAGAAAGCATTTTAAGATGGAGAAGCTTTTATCTGTGGAACCTCAGCATGAGAACCACCTCTTTCAACCTTCGCAAACATATGCAGATTTTAATATCTGGAAAAGTTTTGGGATTAAATTGCTTAAAGATCTTCATATAGACAACATCTTTGCATCCTATGAACAATTACATTCCAAATTTAACTTTCCAGCTACACATTTCTTTCACTATCTTCAAATTAGGAACTTTGTTAAACAGAACCTGCCTGATTTTCCTCATCTTACACCCTCGTCCATGCTGGAAAAAATATTGCTCAATTTCAAGGACTCAGACACCATCTCTGCAATATATAGTTATTTTACAGTCCCTCCCTTTCAAAGATCCAAGAGAAAAATGGGAAAAAGATCTCTTAATCAATATAACAGAAAAGGAGTGGAAAATAGCAATGCAGAGACTTCACTCGAGCTCCATATGCGCAAAGCATACAATTATTCAACTTAAAATTATATATCGAGCACATCTGTCTCGTCTATAACTCTCCAAAATGTTTCCAGGGCAAGATCCAACCTGCAAACGCTGCAATCAAGTCCCAGCCTCACTGGGTCACATGTTCTGGGCCTGCACCAAATTAACATCATTTTGGATCACAATTTTTAAGTGCCTTTCAGACAGCCTTGGTGTCACAATCCCTCCTAACCCATTATCAGCTGTGTTTGTTGTTCTTCCAGATGGGTTTAAAGTGGAGAAGGACAAACAAATTGTGATTGCATACACTACACTTCTGGCACACAGACTTATTTTGCGAAACTGGAAGAATCTTAACTCTCCTCTTTTAAATCAGCAGGAAACCGATGTTTTATACTATTTGAAATTGGAAAAAAACAAATATTCAGTTAGAATATCTGTACAGAATTTCTTTCAAAACCTGGCAGGATCTAATGAGTAATATTTTAGAATAAGCTCTTAAAGCACAGAGGAAGCAATTATCTCATTTCTTTTTCTTCTCCATTCATCTCTATTGATCTATTAAACTCATCAGTTTAGGTATGTTTACAAGCCTTAAGTTTTACCTTGTTGGCCATGCTCTCTCTCTCAGGGGTGTAGGTCGACTTGTTTTTCAATCTCAGTCTTATTTTTTGTAAAAATTGATCGATTTGTATGGAATGATTACAATAAAATTATTAAAAAAAGATTATGTTAACATTTGAACGGAAACAATTTATTCACAAAACATACTTCATACGTGTAAGATGATTTACAGGAATGTCTCAACCTGTTTGCCATCATGTTCAACACATGTACCATATGTGGCACATAAATTGTCCACAAAAATTGTATATAAGTATATACACAGCAGTACCATTGGTGTTAACATAATTTTGACTCACACTTTATAACAGTCACTCTTGCATTACAAGTACATGTTCTTTACACTCAAGTGCAATATTTAGTTATCTATTGTATTATATGTGAATGCACCTTTAGAATAGCTATTCCATTGTACTAAGTGCAATGACAATAAAAAGGAATCTGAATCTGACTCGTGCGAAATCCCAAAGGGAGGTATTCTTCAATCTGCAGCAAGATGTATAGCATTTGCCTTCAAAGCTCTGTGGTTTGGGTGCAACATTTTTACTTCTGCCTAGAACAGCAAAGAAGCAAGCGCCGGCACTGCATGTCTGCGTAGTTTAATAGTTTGTTCCAGATGCCCACAAGTCTTTTGTAAAGAAGGTGCTTCCTGGCTTCAGTCCCAAATGCAGCTTCCCTTAATTTCCACAGATGTCGTCAACTACATGATCCACCATTCAGTTGTAAGAGTTCTGTTGAATCTATTTTGTTAGTGTCTATGAAGATTGTGAAGTCCTGGATCATGTCCCCATAGTATTATATAAAGATCACCACAAAACATAATCATAAACGGAACTTTGCATGATACCTTGGCGAGTTCTGTAAGCCGTGCTGTTTTGTTGGTTTTTTTGACAGGTGTGGGGAATCTTTCACCTTTACGCATGGTGCATATGCATTGTTCTTATGTGTGAGTAGACATTTCTTGCAAGGAGGGCTTCTGTTCTCTTTTTCCGATGTAGAACCCTTATCCTCATCTGAGTTCACCTCTGTTATAGCACATCTTTATTTGAAAACAGCAATGTCAGATCAGGAGGAGCGTGAACGCAGCTGAGAGAATAAAACTGAATAAAAAAAAAAACTCTAACCTTTACAAGTACCATACATTTACACCGGCTGTTACAGACTCAAATTAAATGTATGTTTTTGTTGTATAATAGTAACAATAAGAGCAGCTCACTACTCAAAACATTTATTTTGTGACATGGCAAGGCTCGAACCAACAAACTCTTGATTATGAGTCAGCAGTTTTTACCGCTGTACTACCAAAGCAGTTATGACAATGAAGTTTACTAACCCCATTTCTTTTTCTTCAGTTATAATCTTGAATAAAAGCTCACTTGTTCTGTTATATTTGTACTTTTTGTGAAAGTGCTTATGTGATATTTGGACTTCTGTCTTAACACATTATACACTTTATGTAAAAATTTTGTGGTTAGTACTAAAACATGAAAAAACATGTCTTTTAGGTATGTGTTCAACATTTCTTGCATTTCCTCATCCTACACTTACATAGATCTTTATAGACAGGGAACACACATGAAATGCATGTGATCCAAATAACAATATATTATTTACACTATACATCTAGGTACCTGACTCCCTGATAAACAAGGCTTGAACTGAGGGTGCTTTTTGCCATTTCAGCGGTGGTGGGAGGATGGAATAGGAGGCTGCTTGCTGCTTTATTGACACATTTACAACACAAAAGACTCTGACGGAGAAGTGCGAACAGATTTAATGTGGGCCGGATTTATACGTTTTTTGTAGGCTTTGGTAATTTAGTGTTAAGGAAAAGTAGGGAAGAAAACTGTTGACCACTACTGCTCTTCTTCATGATGATGCTCCCACTCATACTGCATGGACTGCTCTATAAATAGAGTGGTATATATGTCACACCCATTCTGTTCTTCAGACCTGCCCTGTATGACTACCATCTCAAGGGCTACCTCAGTAGGACAGGCTATATCAATGCTAAAGACATCAAGTAAGTTACAAAAGAGTGGTTGTACAATCTAGACAAAATGTGATTACAAAAGCTGGTGCAGAAAAGATTTATGAATGTTATAACAAGCTATTTGTATTCACTGAGATCAGTTTGAAAAATAAAAGTTGTTTGTTTTTCTTATTGTTTCTTTAAATCGATCAAGCTCAAAACATTTTAATCATGTTTAGTAGTGTGATGTCCACTGGCGAACAGTCAAGGTGTTTCTAATGAGTTCAGGTTAAATCACACATATCTCTTGGAGGTCCTGCAGTTGCTGGTTGGTCCATTTGTTTCTTTAATGAACCCATTTCATCCAATTTAAAGATTATGATAATTCAGCCTATTCTCACAACAACCTAATGGCAGGAATGAATCAACCATTGATGCCAGGTGATTAGTGTAGTTTCTAAACAAACTTAATTATGAAGACTGAAAAGCATTCAGTCTTAGTCCATCATAGTCCAACTGTAATGAAAGGTGAAGAACAATTTTAAGACATTCAAACTGCCTAATACACATTAAAGTCTGAAACAAAAATGAAGACAATATGCAACTGAACTATGTATCTTAACAGAAGAGAGTAAACCTTATGAGAAGGATTTAAGAGTCATAGTGGACTCTAAGCTATCGACTTCCAGGCAGTGTTCAGAGGCCATTAAGAAGGCAAACAGAATGTTAGGTTATATAGCGCAATGTGTGGAGTACAAGTCCAAGGAGGTTATGCTCACTCAAGCTTTATAACGCACTGGTAAGGTCTCATCTGGAGTGCTGTATGCAGTTTAAGTCTCCAGGATACAAAAAAGACATAGCAGCCCTAGAAAAGGTCCAGAGAAGAGTGACTAGGCTGATTCCAGGGCTACAGGGGTTGAATTATGATGAAAGATTAAAAGAGCTGAGCCTTTACAGTTTAAACAAAAGAAGATTAAGAGGTGATATAATTGAAGTGTTTAGAATTATGAAGGGAATTAGTACAGTGAATCGAGACTTGTATTTTAAAATGAGCTCATCAAGAACACAGGACAGGAACGCAGTTGGAAACTTATTAAGGGTAAATTTCACACAAACATTAGAAGGTTTTTCTTTACACAGAACTATAGACACTTGGAATACACTACCAAGTAGTGTGATAGACAGTAAGACTTTAGGGATTTTCAAAACTCAACTTCATATTTTTTTGGAAGAAATAAGTGGATAGAACTGGCGAGCTTTGTTGGGCTGGATGGTCCGTTCTCGTCTAGATTGTTCAAATGTTTTAATGTTCATAAGATGGTGCTCTCCAAATTAAGATATTAGGCTGAGAAGGATGCTGGTCAGTGAAGTTATCTAAAGCAGCTTTAATTTATTGTATTCCTATGATGTTGTATGTGTGCATATGACAAATTATCTGTGAGCAAAATAAACGACACTGTCCCCAAAAAGGCTACATGACATCTCAGCTACAGTTAGCAAAGGGACATGTAGGAGCCTCTGACCATATTCTGGCAGGATAGAGACATGTAACCATAAATACAAACTTTAGGATGTGTGAAAAACAGATTACCAAGACACAAATCCTGCAAACTCCAAAGCAAACAGAGACTTGGCCAGAAACTGAAACCAGGTTCTTGAAGCTATGAGGCCTCAGCGCTATCTACAGTGAGACCTTCTACATTCAGGCTGGAGGAAAAGGACATATTTACTACTCCACTGGATAATGTTGTTGCTAAAATTATTAACATAATTATTGTTTCAGATTGCACATGTGATTCATCTCATGTTATAATCAATATGATTATAAAAGGCTTTTGGGAAGACATCACTGTGAACTGGAAAGCAGATTTCCCGAGGCTGCAGGACACAGAAGGCTTTTATGCAGTTAAATTAAGAAAAATGATGTAAAGTTCTGCTCCACAAAGGAAGCGTTTAATGAATCTGCATTGATTTACTTGCAAAATGGGAGAAAAAAAGTCCAGAACCCAAAGCTGGAGCTGGCATAATGACAGCAAAGATGGATGGAATAGACCTTACATGATTAACAATGGTTTAAGGCTTTGTTCTGTGCAAACTTAATTTGTTCAAGGCAGTTGTTGGGTAACAGATGTAATGCAGCACCTCAGTAATATGCTGTGCGAAACAGTAATAATAAAACATCTGAAAGTTCTGAATGCCACCGCATCAAATTCAAACTCAATGGATGCTGAATTAATCAAAATAATGACTGAGCACAGTTATTCATTGATTCATATTCTAGACTTGATACACCAATACAAGTCAGAGGCTTGTCCAGGTATCATGGCGTCTGAAACAAACCTTGTACTGAATGCCAGTCAATTCCTGAATTTCATAAGGTACTGTAATTATAATGAGTGAGATAAAGTTTTCTTAATAAGTCAATAATAGCATGAAAAACAGCAAACACATATTTCCAAAACTAAGCATAATGTTTCGCCATTTCCATCTGAATTTCTATTTTTGGAGAACGCTAAATCAATTATGTATTATCCACCTATTCATTTACTGATCACATTTAATCTAGTTTAAAAGTGTCTGGAACCTAGAACACATCACAGCAGGAAGTGCTTGGATGGGACCAAACTCGGACAGGACATCTAAAGTGTTATGACTATAAGAAGTCATGTTTTCTTTTAATGTGATCTACTACCTCTATGTAACTAATTGGAATTGGAAGTTCAGAAGTTGACTTGAGGCAAGTAGAAAGTTCATCTTGCTCATTCAGATAACCTCATACACCAGTTCCTGAAATAATGGGGTATGCACATAAAAATGGATAAGTCTTTCATTCATTACTTAATTTTCATTGTCATTTTTCCCCTCTATTTGTTCTTGAGAGAGAAGTTATTACATATACAACCGGTCAAAAGTTTTAGAACACCTTAGTTTTTTCAGTTTTTCTTCAAATTTAATCAGTTGAAATGCAATGAATGACCCAAAATGGTGAAAAGGTAAGTAGTAAACTGCCAAAGGTTTAAATTTAAAGTTTAGGTTAGCAAAAACTGAAAAACAAAGGAAATGTCAGAATATTACAAATGGGTCTTCATCAGGGAACAACTAATAGGTTACAATCTACAGATGTTCTGCAGCAATTAAAGTAAATTAAGCCTTGCAAGCTGAAGCAAACAATTTGCACAGGTGTCCCAACTTCTGTCGATTACTTAAAAACCTCCTGTCTGTCTTAAAGCAGAGTTGGAACAGACTGTGTTACTACAACCTATGAAGTACTACTTGGATACTTCTAGTAATAATGGAAAGAAAATGGCAATTAACAAATGAAATGAGACAGAGCATCATAACCCTTAGAAGTATAGGCCTTTCTTTTAGAGAAATTGCAAAAAAAAAAATCTGCGTCAGGGAGAAGATGACCTACACAATCCAAAGGCAATTGGAAAGTGGAAGACACTCTTAGAGATAGAAATCTGGCAGACCCACAGTCACAACGCAATCAGAAGACAAGTTTCTGAGGGTCAACAGCTTGCGTGTTAGACACCTTACATCATAACAGCTTCAAGTACAGCTTAAAAGTGGTCTTAAAAAGCATATCTCAATTTCTAATGTGAAGAGGGGACTTTGTGCTACAGGTTTGATAGGGCAAGTCACAGTAAGGAAGCAATTCCTAAGAGGACAAAAGAAGACAGTGAGGCTTGCCTGGGCCATAAAATAGTGGCTGTGGACTACAGCAAACTGTGAGAAAGTCTTATAGATCAATGAACCAAAATTTGAAATCTTGGTTTCATCACATTGAGTATTTATGCTGTGTTGAGTTGGTGAAAGGATGGTTTGTCAGTGTGTGGCACCAACTGTCAAACATGGAGGAGGAAGTGTGATGGTCTGGGGTTCTTTGCTAGAGGCAGAGTTGATGACTTACACTGCCATTCTAAATCACAAAGGTTACCACAGCATTTTGCAGCACCACGCAATACCTTCTGTTCTCCGTCTTTTGGGTCAGGGGTTCATCCTACAGAAAGACAGTGACCCAAAGCGTACCTCCAGGCTATGTCAGAACTAGACTTTATGTGTGCATCTCCATAAAAACTGAAAAAAATTAGGTGTTCTAAAACTTTTTACTCCCTAGTGTAATTATGGAAAACATCTGGGTTCCTTATGCTGAGACATATGAGAGTTTTTTACATCTGGGAGAACTCCTTAGACATTTTCACTGCTAAGTACAACAGAAACTCACTTAGCCTGTAGGAGTAGTATAAGCTATTCAGTCCAAAACTGGAGGTGGTAGATCTTTTCTAGACACCTTCTTCTAATGCTGTGTCTGCAGCCAGAAATCTACTCATCTCTCCAATTGCAGTCTCTCCATTTGTTCCCTCATTTTTTTTACAACAACAACATTTATTTATATAGCACATTTTCATGCAAACAGTAGCTCAAAGTGCTTTACATATTAAAGAATAGAAAAATGAAAGACATAATTATAAAAAATAAATCAACATTAATACATATCTTTGAATTGAAATTTGTTCTACGAGATCTCAAGAAACAAATGATCCATGCAACTATCCCTTATTATAATGGTCCTCAGCCCTGGGGGTCCCTTGTGGCTGTAGGTTTTTCTCTAACTAGTTTCCCAATCAGTGTCACTTGATCTCAGATTGTTCTCATTGTTTAATTTGGTGTCTTTTTCCCCTTTTTGTCTGCATTTAGAAAAGCATTTGTACAAACTTTAGAAATAGCTCTGTGTATGCTGTAGATTTTAATGGTGGCTAGGAATCTGCACCACCAATCGGAAGGTTGCCAGTTTGAATTTCGCAAACACTACTCCATTAGGCCCTTGAGCAAGGCCCTTAACCTGCAATCATTAATCTGCATCCAGGTCCTACCAAATTACAGGGAAAACTTGGGGGTTGCTGGCAGGATTGGCACTCCAGCCTCCGTAACAAACCTCACCACTGTTCTAGTGTGGTGCTGAGGTGTCACCCGCTGCACTCGGATCCCAATCCGGGGGGTTCGTCATGTGGTGGATGCAGCAATATGCTATAAGCACATGCTCCCAACCTCTCACATCTTTTTCTCCCTCTCTTTTAATATTTAACGCTCTTTCTAGTTTTCCTTTTTAATTCATTTTTTTCAGTTGAGTTTGTTCCTTTAATTGTATCATAATAATGGCAATTAAAGATGAAATGAGGAGACATCATGACAAATGACCCAGAATACTGCAAGGCTACTTCAGTGTCCGATCCACTAGCTCAATTTTTAGGAAATTACCAGAACACCTGGAAAAGCGGAATGACAATCATAATGTTGATGAGGATGATCTCCAAAACTGAGATAAAAACCACCAAATTATCTCCATGTAACACAAAAACTCAGAAATTACAGCTTGATCATTTCAGGTAGGAATCCACATAAAAGCAGATAATTGAGTGAAATGTAAAGCTGTGGCCAGAGTGGGCCATCAGCTCTAAACTTGCGAACTATCGTCCTATTGAACCCACTTATTCATGGATCTGTCTAAAACCCACTTAAATCCAATTCAAGGGGGCATGGGCCACAGCTTATCCCAGCAGCACTGAGTGCAAGACAGGAACAAACTCTGGATGAAATACCAGTCGACCACAGGGCAGACTCGCATACACCCACACTCTTTCATACTTAAGTCTATTTAAAACCGCCAATTAACCTAACATGCACATCTTTAGGATGTAGAAGGAAAACAGGAGTACTCGAGGAAAGCCTGTTCCAACCAATTCTTATTTTTAATTGACCTGTTGTAATTAAACATTCTGCTGTCTTTCCATTTTTATCTTTACTTTGTCAGCCCAGAAATTCTCTGCCGGCTTTCATTCTCAGTTTTAGTTATTTCTATTATGATAAACATGTAGTGCTGCTTGGAAGATCAAAGGTAATTGATTTAATTGATTTTTCTTACTAAACATAGGTGTATCCCAGTCCTCTATCTTGGTACTTCATTGTAAACTAAAGATGAGTCCTTGCTGCTCAGTCTTGAATTGTAAAATAGAATCTTGAATATACTGTAGAACAAAAGGTAAAGTGCTGCTTCACCTACCAAGACATTAGAGAAAGGCATTTCATTCTCATCAGCACTTGCAGCATCTCTCCAATGCTGATGTTGCACCTGGGACATTTAAAATGCATGAAAATTTGACAAATTGAAAATATAAATAAAACTCTGTGACTTGGTCTCAGAGGTGCAGACTGTAGAATTGAAAATCATTTTTAAACAATGGCAAATGAATGTATAAAGTGCACCAGAGGGTCCAGACTCTCTTTTGGCAAAAATGTCAGGGAAATGAAAATCTTTACCTCACAGACTTGTCCATCCATCCATGTGGTACTGTTGCTAGGAATAAACAAGCTGAGTGACCACTTGGGGCCCAGCATCCAATAGAAGAATACATACAGAAGAAGTCTGAAGTGCAATTGTGGTATGTTTCAGCTAGGATTCCTTTCTCACAGATGGGGTTCAACTTTCCCTTTTATGTCTATTTTGTTCATTTTCTAACTTAGTATTAGGGATCGTCTAGCTTCTTTAAGTCTAAGAATCACTTTCAGTGTACCATGTGTTCTGTGGGTGGTCCCCCTGCCTTTCACCATCAAGGTTTGCCCTCAGGCCTAAAAAGGCAGATGAACTTCTACAGTCTCTTGCGGTTCATTGAATGTGCTCATGGAATTGATGAGTTCTAGTGTCTTTTGCTTTCATTGATTTATTGTACTGGATTTTTGACCCATGCTGTGTTTTTTGAGTTTACCTATTGGATTTCAGTATTGGGACTGCGTTTGTTTTTGGGATTGCCTATTTTGAAGACATTGCCTTCTGCGCCTTAGTGATCCTCTAATTTTATCTTAAGCCTCAGAGCACAATTCAAGTCAAGTTGGGGAGCATGCATTGGTACAGTGGATTGCCACACCCACTACACATCGAAACAGCTTGGGATCCTGGTTAGCAACCCCCCAGGCAGATACGCGGTCCAGTCCTACCCTACGGAAATGACCCTCTATCTGACACAGCCAGGTGTTACGTGGGCGACAACTTGACAAGCACTCTTAAAAAGAATAAATCTTTTTATTTATAAAGATTTAACATTTGCCACTTTAGTGCTAGTCAGGGTTTGATAGTTTTCATCCCACTAGTGGGTATTTTGTTTTTTTGGAATTGATTGTGCTTAGGAATCCGAAGTTCATGACAGATGTGGCCCAAAACAGATACACTGCTTAGCGCTCCAAAATAGCTAGAAATCTACCTGTTGTAACCACAAGGAGGTGCAATTGATTCACAAAACCATAAACACGGTATTGCCTAATACAATTCCAGGTTCAAGCACCTTCCAGCACCTTTCTTACACATACATCAGCCATAGTACACAAATAAAATCTCTTCTTCTGCCTCCAGGTGAGTGTTGCCTGCTGCCTCCTGACTCGATTAAGTGAGGAGAAGGGGTCTCTTTTAACTCCAACCTGGAAACTGCTTCTAGTCTCATGCCTAGGTCTTCTGGAGTACTTCTGTGTTGTGTGGAAACCCAGGCAGTCCTTCCCCGGCAGTGCCCTCTGGTGGTACCCAAAGACCCAGACCAGGCTGCATTTATGGAATCCAACTCCCATGCCATCCTGCAGGTGTCTTACTTGGGTTCATTTTGGGGAATGAATTGTTCCTGGTATGCCAGTTCTGCCAGTCCATCCATTATAGCCTCCTGGCTGGGCAAGAATCCCTTCTTTATCCCAGCCTGGATGTCTGTCGTCCTCCTATGGCACCTACACTATTTATTTTATACATTTGTTTTATTATTTTTTTATTGAGCTTATTTTTTATAGAAATTGATATACACTTTCATGAAATTGAAAGAAACACACTATTATGTAGAAATGAAGGTCTGGACAACTACAACCTATATAACCTCCACCAAATTCAGGCTCATGTAGGCCAGAGTCTGTCTGACCACCCAGGGCACAAGGTGGGCACCAGTTCATGACAGAACGCATGGGGCCAATACAGAGCCACCAACCAACCAAATGCATGTATCTTTTGGATTTCAGCAGAAAACACATAGAGGTGTTGGGAGGGCATGCACTGTGCTAAATCATAATCTTTTAAGTTGTCACGGGACAAGTGCAAAACAAATAAATAAATGATTTTAAAAATGGAATTGAAAGTTCTGTCAGAATCAATTCTGATATTTGTAATGTAGAGGAGGTTGGGAGCATGTGCTGATAGTGTGTTGCTGGGCCCACCGCATGACGTACGACCTGGATTGGGACCTGAGTGTTGCAGGTGACACCACATTGGAACAGTGTGAGTTTTTTTTTTACAGTGGCTGCAGTACCAATGCTGCCACCAATCCCCAAGTTTTCCCTGTAAGTTGTACTGTAGGACCTGCCTGTTGTGACTTGAGTAATGCTGAGACTTTAAATATATTCTAAAAAGCACTGAGGGGGTTGAGTAACCAAATCTGCAGGTGTGTAGTATGAGGGTCATTCTGTATGCTACTTCAGCCCATAGCCTACCAAGATATGTGGAGAGCAAATAAAAGAAAAGAAATCATCAAGACATGAGGAGAATGTACAAAGGAAGATAAGAATACTGAAGGAAGTGTGCAAAGAAATAATAGGCATACCTGGAGGAAAACGGAGCAAGACAACAGCTTTTTGCAACATCCAGGCCCAGGACTTGAACCCAAATGCTTTGAAGTCTTACACCTCAGCTTCATATAAGGTCATTTTTATACCTTACAGAACATACATTCTTCTGTCTTCCAAAATAAAGTGGAAATTAGAACATGATAAATATCCACTATTCTGGAGAGCCCATTAAGAGATAGGATCAATACAATTTTAGTGAAAGCAGATCCAAAATGAGACTCCCCAGTGACCACTTCAAACGAAATATGTCACCTCGTCTAGTGTAATTTTCAAAAGCAGGATTATGACCAAGATAACTGTTCCAAGTGAGTATCAAATGATTTATTTATTAAGGTGTCTGAGCCCAGTTAATAAATTACTTTTATAGATTGTGAGTGACCTCAAATTTGTCTTGTTGTCATAAGTGGTTGTTGCCTCTTCCCAATATGACTATGGAGATTTTTGTTCCTCGATAAATACATTCATCAGGAGAGTAGATAATCGACATTTGCATTAGAGAGTAAGTGCTATGAATTCTCAAATCATTTTCAGCTTCCTTTTTCAAAATACCTTGGTCATACCTGACTGCCTTGCCTTCTATAGCGGCATCCACCTCCTTTTCAGAATTCACCAGCATTTCCAGGTCAGTCCCTGGCTTTTATCCAAGTGGCCACTTCTAAAACTAGATACCCAAAGCCCATTACCTGGATCCTTTTCACATGAAGGAGCAGCAGTTCTAATCTGAGCCTAGGCCATCTTGCCTAGTCCTGGTTCTGGGGCACCACAGAGGCTGTAGACTTTTGTTTCAAGCAATTTGTTAGTTTTACATCAATAGTTGTTTTCAAAGACCTGGGTTCGCTTCCCGGGTCCTCCCTGCGTGGAGTTTGCATGTTCTCCCCGTGTCTCTGTGGGTTTCCTCCGAGTGCTCCGGTTTCCTCCCACAGTCCAAAGACATGCAGGTTAGGTGCATTGGTGATCCTAAATTGTCCCTAGTGTGTGCTTGGTGTGTGGGTGTACGGTGGGCTGGTGCCATACTCGGGATTTGTTCCTGCCTTGCGCCCTGTGCTGGCTAGGATTGGCTCCAGCAGACCCCCGTGACCCTGTGTTAGGATATAGTGGGTTGGACAATGACTGACTGAGTGACTGACTAGTTCTTTTCACCTGAGCTTCTCAAACCACCAGACTGCTCAACCCATTTCAACATGTGCAGGCTCTGAGAAGCATAACAGTGCGCTTTTTACTTCTATTTGAAATTCAGGCAGATGCTTAGTGCAGCCTTGGCTTTTAGTGCTCAGGACTCTATTCAGTGCTGGTAATTTTTTATTTCCTTTATTTTGATTCACTTATTTCATATTGTTTCATTTGTCTTAAATGGCTAGTAATTGACAGTAACGCACATATAACAATGCAGCCAGCCACTAAATAGCTGGCCCTACTCCATTATTAAGTGTGATTGAGTTTATCATTACCTTTTTGGCAGCAGATTTTCCAAAAATTGAAAGAAACAAGTGTGGGTTCTAATTCTCTTCAGTCTGTGAAACACTTTGTTGATTTTTTCAGAAGAGTAAAATACACAGAAATAGGAATAACTGACACGGTATGATGATAAAAAGAAGGCGCAGAATGACATGTTAAGCAGCTTGTTCTTTGAACCATATGATTCGTTATAAAGACCCCCTCTAGTCACTATGGACATCCAGGAATGGTCCTGGCTATCATTCAGTTAATGGGTGTATAAAATTAACTGTGTAACCAAGGAAGGACCAATAATCAGTAGAAAAATTAAGAAGATAGATAAACCACACAAAAATAAACACCCATCCATTACTGCAACATCTTAACCCAGGAGCCTGTCCTTGCAGTACTATGCCCAAGGCAGATCACCATTCCTACAAGAGGCATCAGTTTACTGCAGTGCACACTCAAACACTCTAGGACAAAGTGGGCATTGCACATTCTGCTAGGTTTTAGTGGCATGCCAGGCCTGTTAAAGCAGAAGATATAGTAGACATTCAGCTGTGCCGACTCACCATTTACATTCCAAACTAAGTGACTGAACTCCAGCTTTTACCAGGACCTGCCTGGTGCAAAGGTGCAAATCAGAGGCCCCTCTGCAGACTTCTTGAGCCAGAAGGCACAAAATGGACCCAAGCAAGGACAAAGACCTTTGATTAAAGGAATGATAACTCTGATGGAAAGAAGAGCTCACTTATGAGGAGACACTGATTTTGTAACTGGAAATGACTTTAATCCAATCAGGAGAAGTTATACATTCCTTTAAAACTAGTTAACATTTATCTCATCTGGGGATATTCTTTGGACACTCTCACTGAACTCCCAGGAGACTCCTTCAGGACACTGTCTCTGGTTCACTCTACCCGAGGGGAAAAGTGTGCTCTCACTCCACAAAATGACCTTCTGAATCTTCCATCTGAAACTATTATCTGATGAATCATTTCCTGTATGGGGAGCTTAGAACTGACAAATTCTTTCAATTTGTGGATCAGAAATGGACTATCTCTCTGCCAAGCCAAGATGTGGACCAGTGGACTGAAAAGGTTGAGAAACAGTCATTACTTTAAGGTAAGAACTTCAGCATTTAAACTTTTCTGCAAAAAAAGAGTAATGCTTTTCCCTATGAAATTGCAGACGGAACAGTAAAGTGCCTAACAGCAGAAAGCAAGCTGAGAAAGCAGAATCACAGAACACCACAAACAAAGGTTTGTGCAACAAAGAAAAACATTGCACTCTAACGCAAGAAGAATTCTCCACTTGAACTCACACAGCAGTGACAACAAAGGAACAACTCCACACAACATCACATGTCACCTTTTAAGACAAAGTATAATAACACTATTTACCTTTGCCAAGATAAATTAAAACTCTAAATAGCAAATCAACAGCCAGCCTCACAATGTTTTTAAGTTTGTCTGTCTAGTCTGTTTGCATCCTGTCTGATGTCAACATGTACAGTATCTTCAGTTGTCAAATTTTGGTAATTCATGTGTTTATTCATACATTGTTTTATTCTGTTTCTTAAAATGACTGTGCTTCAGTTACTTTGACATAATTCTAAAGGCCGAAGACTCGCCTACTACAGTAGAGAAAGGTAAGATAAATAAAGTTGGAGCCTTGCTGAAATATTTCATTAATTACCGGTATCGCTGGAAGGCAAAACTGATAAATAACCAAGTTAAAATATATATTTCCATTTCCAACATTTATTGGCTTTCCTCTGGGGTAGTGTGATGGTCCAGGTTAGCACCCCGCTCACTTGTCACTTCCAGGAGCCACTTCGACCCGAAACTGTCAATAGTCATGTACCGAGATGAATTGGGCAAATTGAGGACACACATATTCAGCAAGGGTTCAGTGCAGAAAAATAAATACCAGTGCTTTTATTAAAACCAAACAAAAACCAAAAAGTGATGAAAAAGTGCAGTGCATCAGATTGTCCCGTTAAATAAATAAACCATAAAAATCAATGATAAACATGTGAAGGTTAAAAGTTCAGAGAAATATATATCCATTAAACGAGGCTAAAATCACGGGAAGGAAGCCGTTCCTAAAAAAACTCATAAGCCCCGGTGCATCCTTCTTAAAATCTGATGTTTCCTCTGCTAACCCCAATAGGATCCCCCAGCCACAGGAAACGTCCCCCACCATGCACAACCATCCTTTGACTGGCTCAGGCCCATGCCGCCACCACCAGCTCCCAGCAGGGTACCACATCAAACTTCACTCCTCAGACTTCTGCTGCCATTCCTTCACCTTGTGTAGGTGCCTTCTTGGGGCAGTCAGTCACTCCTGCTTCCTAAGTTGCTTAGCAGGAACAACCTTTAGTCCCCACTGAGCAGCAACCACACACTCCTTTCCTAGAACTCTTCCCGGCTCCTTGTCTTTGTTCTCCCACCCTGTTCTCACCCATTCCTGCTTTTGTTCTCCTGTCCTTAACCTCTGTATCTCTTTTCTTCATTCTTACTCTCTATTCTCTTTTTCATTCCTTCAACCACCAGATCTTTCTGTTGATCCTTCTCTATATCATTCTGTCCTTCTGTCCCACCCGTGCTGTGCAGGCTCCTTTTTATCCCACCTGATTGGACGCAAGCATGGTGCTTTACCCACTCCGAGGTGTGAACAAGGCACCTGACTGATTCACTCGCATTTGGACGTGTATGTGTGGTCAGCCAAGCAACAAGATCAACACCGGAGCGAAGCACACTCACATACATCTGCACCCAATTACAGCCTGCACTTCACGGGACACAATTATTTATTTAAAAACTGCAGTGAACCATGGACTTCTCATCCCAAGTAGGCACAATAAATCACATTCTTTCCTAAAGCACATTCACATGTACTCACACTGGGAAAATCTACAAGTTTTTAATCAATTACAAATTCATGTCTTTGGGGCATGTGGCATATGAAGCAAAACTACACAGGTATGGGAAGAACATGTATATAGAGAGAGAACAGTGATGGCAACCAATGGGCAACATTAAAACCCAGAACTGTGGAGCCATGAGGCAGAAACAGAAGCCACTGTGCCTTCTCACAGTAATAATAGTTGTTTTGGTTAATATTCACTGGAGGTGAGATCAGAAATTCAGAAATTGTTAACAAGAGATCAGAAGTTGTTAATAAGCATGAGTGACATCTGTCATTTTGTGTCATATTATCAAAATGTTTAAATACACCAGGCATTCAGATTCATTTTACAAAGGCAGCTTAACAGGAGCAAATATTATTAATAAATTATTACCACCCATAACATTAATTAAAGCAGACTATGAGTTTGGCCATAATGCATTTATTATAAGTTGGCACAGTGGCACAGTAGGTGCTTTCTGCATGGAGTCTGCTGTGCTCTCAGAGTTTCTTTCCTCAGCCCAAAGATATGCTGGCAGGGTGACTAATGAATGACTCAGAGTGAGTGTGAGTAAGTGTGTGCGTATGTGTGTGGCGTGCCCTCTGTCCATGGCTAATTCCTGCCTCGTGTCAACATCTGAGGGCTTATGTAGAGAAGCCTGAGGAAGGCTTCTCCAATAACTTCATCGCACAATAGAGTTTTTAGGTTAGAAACTTTTATTTGACCATTTTGTGAACTATAACTGTCATTTATGCTAATTTTACACATAAGGTAATATAGTCAGTCAGTCATTGTCCAAACCGCTATATCCTAACACAGGGTCACAGGGGTCTGCTGGAGCCAAACCTAGCCAACACAGGGCACAAGGCAGGAACAAATCCTGGGCAGGGCACCAGCCCACCACAGGACACACACACACACACACATTAGGGACAATTTAGGATCGCCAATACACCTAAACTGCATGTCTTTGGACTGTGGGAGGAAACCCACAGAGACACAGAGAGAACATGCAAACTCCACCCATGAAGCGAATCCAGGTCTCCTTACTGCAAGGCAACAGCGCTACCATTGTGCCACCGTGCTGCCCGTGTGATATAGTTTATCTAAAAATAAAGTATATTAATAACATTGTACATATTTATGAAAAAAAGACAGCCATCACAAAAAAAAAATCACATTTGTCACGACTGGCATCTGTGATGAATTACGAAGCTCTCAGCGGTCCAAGCTCTATATCGGTCTCATCTAAGATGTTACAACTAGATAACACTTTAATGGTGCATTATCGTGTTTGCCATCAATACTGATGTAACTTACAGTACAAAACCTCAATGTACCATTTGAATTTAGCTTTTAATAAAGGATTCCAAGTGCCTAATCAGCTCGGAGAACAACAGAACAACACATCAACCTTTCTCAGTCCCACTCTTGGTGGGCTACATCTCTGTTTGTGTGCCATCAGCTGCTTCTTATAATTAGGTGTGACTGACTATGATCCAAGTTAAAAATGAAATGAGCAAATGATTAAAAATGAGTTAAGAAATTAATATTTGAATTGTCAAAAACACTACAAATACAATCTTTTTTTTATCTCACAAAAGTTCTATACTAAACCTAAAACAGTCCAGAAGTAGAGGTGGCCTTTCTGTCTGTAGCACCAATTTGGGATGATATTAGATTCTGATGAAGTAAGTGAGACAAATTGTGGTAAAGTCGAGCGATATGATGCAAAGACATTAACATATAAACAAATACAGAAATGACTGGAATTTATAATAACAAAGACATAAATGAACTAATCATTGCACCCTTTTGACAAGAGATTTTCAATACTTTGCTGTTATGTTGTATGCTGCACATTATTGCCTGATTTTCAATTACTAAAAGAGACAGCGGTGAGCAGGTAGCACAGTAAATAGAGCTACTGCCTCATAGATCCCGCATTCTGAGTTTGAATCCCATGGTCAGCTGTTCTCCCTATATCTGCGTGAGTTTTATATGGGTACTTCTTCTTTCCTTCCACAGCATCCAAGACATGCAAGCTGACTGTGAGTGTGTGCCGGAGCAGGACCTACAATGGACTGGTGTCCTATCTGTTTCCCGACTTGCGTCTAATGCTAGTTTGACAATGCCATGTTATGCTTTGGTCTACTGTATACTCTTGGCATCTGTGATGCAATTATAAGCTCTCAGTGTGATAAGTAAGAATATTTTTCCAAAAAATAATGCAACAAATAAATATTATTTTTCTTTTTTCTTTTTTCCAGAGAGGGTGAATTGGAAAATGCCAGACCAAACTAATCTAGACATGAGGCTCAAGCGTCTAAAAAGTGCATAGTGAACAGCACCAAAATCCTGCTCTGAAAAGGCTACACCAAAGTTTCTCCAGACCATGCATTTTGCACCACTCCTGGAGTTTCAGGGAGAGAGCAAAAGATACTGAATAAAAGACCTGATGCAGAAAGAAAATAAAAAGATAGAATTGCTGTTATCCACTCAGGAGCTCAGTAGCACAAGGTAACAGAAGCTTACTAATTACTACTTTGCACATTGTAATGAGTGCTGTGACAGTGGAGACAGGCAATTACACAGATATGTAGACCACTAAAGCTACTGCGCTCCACACATTTGAGATGTTGTTCTGTCTGCTTTGATACTGTTCTGTCGTTTTTAACTATTACACTATTATATGACATAACAATGGCAAATAGGGTATAAATATGCAATGTGGGGCGGCACGGTGGCACAGTAGGTAGTGCTGCTGCCTCGCAGTTAGGAGACCCAGGTTCACTTCCCGGGTCCTCCCTGTGTGGAGTCTGCATGTTCTCCCCGTGTCTGCGAGGGTTTCGTCTGGGTACTCAGGTTTCCTCCCACAGTCCAAAGACATGCAGGTTAGGTGGATTGGCGATTCTAAATTGTCCCTAGTGTGCGCCCTGCCCGGGATTTGTTTCCTGCCTTGCGCCCTGTGTTGGCTGGGATTGTCTCCAGGAGACCCCCGTGACCCTGTAGTTAGAATATAGCGGGTTGGATGATGGATGGATAAGCAATGTGGTCTATGGATACACAACTTGTTAAAATGCTGCACCTATTTGGCACAGCATGTTTGCATTTCCAATTAGACAGTAATGTTAAATTTCTTTAGTTATTTGTTTAGGTGTGTAGTTAGAATTTTGTGCAGCCTCATCTGTGCATCTACTGGTGTTGTTAGGCAGATTTGTTGATTCAGGTGCTTTGAGTACTGAAATCTGCATCTCCCGTGAATCTTTTTTATCACGTCTCTTAATGTCAGTCCTTTTGACGAAATGTGACACATCGTTTACTTCAGATACTTATATTGCATTTCATACTTTCATAAATATAGCTGCCAATTCTTTGAATCTTACCTTAACTCCTATACTATTGTTGTAATGCTGAACAGAAAGTACACACAGCACCTGTGACAATATATCGTTCACATTTACCATCCATCGATGTCATTGAATGCCAATGTATAATCTGATGCTACAGAAAGGGTTTTCCCTTGTATTAGTTTATGTTTTTTTTTAAATGTACAATGTGCGCTCTGCACACGCAACACACATTTATATGTCTAATAGAGTTTTTTAGGAGACTTTTCGACTGTAGACAGCTCATTGTAATCAGAAGCTTGCTCTCAGTCAGACAAGGTTAACAAGAGCGCCTCTGAACTTTGAAGTTCAATATCACCATCCCTACTTTGAGCGCCACCTTCATGAAGATGGATTGGTTTTAAAATGTAAATCTCAGTGTGCTGACTAATTGTTCCCACCCAAATCTAAGCAAAATTCACTCTTGGTTGTCCCCAGGCATATATGTTTGGCTTCAGTGAGACTAGTAATGGCGAAACACATGAAACATAATTAAAAGAATTAAACGGAAACCTGCAATTCTTAACAAATAAAAACTGTACTCTTCCACAAGGAAATCTTTTCATGTTTTAGATATATTTCAAATTAAATTATCATGATCCCTCACTCTTAAGTAATATTGTGACCAAAACTTCATAAATGGATGTACGTGCCAATATGGCCGCAAAGGAAGAGGTGCCTATAGTATCCACTGCAAAAAAACAGTGGGTAATTTCATTCGGGCGCATCAAAGGGGATGAAAAACATAAATAAAAATCAATTTCAAAACATCAACAAGTTCTGAATGCTCCAAAATAATATGTAGCTGGAGATAATGACACTCAGAGGTCCCATCTCATTACCAGTTTCATTTAAGACCAGGTGGGAGGATAATACTTTAGTAGCATTTTGTTTTGTTAGTCAGCAATGCGTTCATCGTTTATTATGAAACAAGTTTTATTCCATCCTTAAAGCAATTCAGAAATAAAGACTTACTTTTTGTGTTAAGCATCGACTTGAGGTGACATCAGGCTGTCCTGAAATAAGTGAGACATACCAGCATATTTGCTATACTCCTTAAAAGATATCGCTATATCAACCCATTTCTCTATCTATCATATTAAAAAATTGTGTGAAATTGAGAGAACCAACATACATACATTACTACTATCTGTTTATAGCAATAAGGATAAGCATTAAAGTCTGACGTGTGCAGACTTGTGACAGTCTGGATCAGCTCCACTCTACTTGAGCCTCTTAAACCTGGATGATTGATAGTCATAACCGAGATGAGCAAGGCAAATGAGGACACAAACATCCAGACAAGGGGTAGATTCAAAAATGAAATGTGCTTTTGTTATTAAAACAAAGTCAAACAAACACTGATCCAAAACTGCAGCCCATAAATAAATAAATAACCCAATAAAAACAGTGTCCATCTTAATGTTAAAAACAGTTCAATAAATATTTCCTTAAAAATCTTTGGCTAAAAAATCTTTTTAAATCTTATTCCTCGGTGTGTCCCTCTGAAATTGATGTCTACTCTGCTTACCCTACAGGGGCCTTGCAATAGAAGAGATGCCCATTTTCTCCTCTAGCTTCAGGTCCCTGCTGTCCATGGTTCCCAGCAGGACGCTTTGCTGAAACTCATTATTTCTCGGATTGTGTCCCTACAGCCTCCCTGACTCCCACTGGCCACCCTTGGTCTTACACAGAAAAGTCGCACCAACAGGTGACTTCAACTCCCTGCATACTCAGCCAGAGTGATCGTTTTCACCCCTGAGCGTCAACCCAAAACTATTCAATGGGGCTCTCCTCCCAGCTGCCTGCCTCCTTTCCTCTACACTGGCTCTCTCCAGTTCCTGCCTTTGTCTCAGTCTTTTAACTTCATCTTTCTCTTTCATTTTCTCTTCTCTTTTTCTTCCTTCTCTGTCATGCTGGCTCCTTTAATCCCTCTTGTCTAACTGGGTGCAGGTGCAACACACCACACCCTCCGAGGAGCAACTGGGGTGCCTGACCAATCTGCACGCGCATGTGGCATCATTGACCAAGCACTCCATTTAGCCTCTGAGTAAAGTATGCCTGCACACACCTGCACCTGATTGGAGCCCCGCACATGATTATATATTTAAAATATTCCCAACATCATTGACCACTTATCACAAAACTCCTACACAGCATCGATTATGCAGTATAGTTTAAGACAACAGCTTTTCTTTGCCTTGATGGCTTACGATCACATTTTCAAGTTTGGGTCACAAAGTTGCACAGGAGAGTACAGCAGCTTTTCCAAGGAGTAAAAACTTTATTGTTGTTCTGCCAGATACAAACACAAGTCTCTTACAGAGGTGATCCAGCCTCACAAGGAACAGCTGTCAAATTTGACGCATCAGCCCTGACTCCTGCTCAAAAGAACACAAAGTCTTCTACATCAAGGGGGTGCAGCAGCTCGGTAGCAGTGGCCAGAGCAGAGGGAGTCTGGGGGAAGAGAGACAGGAGAGTGAGACCTCAGGATGGCCGTGGCTCGGTCTTTTAAACGTTTGAAGCCCTGCATGACGCCTGCAGATGATCACGCAGAGGAGCTGTGAGTGTGGTTCTTTTAAATTGAAAAACTGTTTAAGAGGGGGTTTTTGCAGGGCTGCCGCATCTCCCTGCAGCAGCGGTCACAGCATAAACTGACCATTCTCATGGCAGGCCATTGACAGAAAGGGTGTTGATATGTGCTTTCTAAATTGGATTAAACTTCTGTACTCTTCATACTCCTCAGTCCCTGACTGCTATTTTATTTTGCATGACCTCACCCCAATATTAGTAGAAGGATCTCATCCCCCCTTCCTTTTAAATTACCTCTGGAGCCCCTAACACCCATTTCAGTTTTCAAATTCCCATTACACTGGTCTGCAAAATTAAACTAATAAAAATTGTTTTCATTTTGAATAGTTATTTAATAGTTATTTCTAAAAAGTATAATTAGAATGTTTCCATCACATCACATTTAAGTACAAAATTGAAAAGAAATGTAATTAAAACTTTAACAAATTACACAATTTATTGATGTATACAATATTGTTCTAAATTAATATAACATGAAAATATGTAATCAATCTAATGTAAAGAAAACAACAATACATATTCATTGACTTACATATAGCTTTTTGCCACTTCTTAGGTTTTTGATCCAAAACTTCATTTGGTGGCCCATCATTTGTGCACTTCTCTTGGTGTATCTCTCTAAATCATCCAGCAGTAGGCCGCCATCATATCCCAATGTTCCTGGTACCTGCTTTCCATGTCTTTGATATCTCGATAAAATCTTTCACCATACTTTTCGCTTCAAGATTTTCAGGGAAAAACTCCAAATGAAAATTCTAAAACTGAACTTTGAGATTCATTTTGCCAGCCTTGGATTTTCTCCTTTTGGCAGTACTGGATAAGAACTCAGTGCTATGGTTTCTGTTGAATATTTTCTTTACATTTTTTGAAATCTTACAACAGTTTTTCATTATTTATACACATTTTCTCATATGCAAGTGTTGGATTTTTCTTAAAAAAATATTTTGTTTTAATTTGTAGTGTTAGTTAGGATTTTGAGCTTTGAATTTGTGTTGTTTTTGACTTTGCTCCTGTTCTCCGATTTTGTTTTGGTATCTTGATTTGGATTTGTGATTATTCTAGTTTTTGTATGTACAACCTGTCCCTCTTTCCTGTTATGCTTCCTCCTATCTCCTGATGATCTGCTAGTTCTCAAAATAAAATTCTGAACACCTGCACTTTACTTGCAGTTGAGTAGAATTAGTTTGCCAAATGATTTGGTTCCATCATGAACTACTACTCTTTACAGGCCCATTTCAGCTTTCCTTTTATGACTTTCTTCTGACTACAGATCTGACTAATGCTCAGAACATGAAGGATTCCCTTAACTTGTCCTCTAAACTCACTAACTGTATTCTTTGACTTCTTTATTTTCAAAAAAATGAAAAACCTTCTGCACTCTTAACTCATCATTTTGTAAAGCATCTCTTAATTTCACAATGGTCCAAAGTTTGTCCCCAGCTCTCTCCTTGGATACTGCAGCAGAAACCCAAACTACCAGTACAATTGAAACTTTAAAAAATTCTCCATAAACCTTCTCCTGTTCATACTATTGCCATCTGATGGGCCTCTCCCTTGACCTAATTTTTGCCAGCTCTGTCCCCACCGGTATACTGCACATGGCAATTTTCTCAGCATGTTCTGCACTGCCTTCCTGTTTGTTTTGGTCTCTTTCTCTTTTTTCTTTCTATAAGTATTCCTACATTATGACAAAACTTCCTTATCTCGAACCTCTCAATGTTAAGATAGATGGAAAGTGCAGAAAGGACTGGCAAATTGTTATAGGAGATAGGTTAGAGCTTGTAAACCAGACAGGCAATAAAAACAAGCTGACCGAAACAAGAACAAGAGATAAAGTTTCCATGAATTTTCTGTCGCTTGAGAGAGTTTCGGTGAAAATGGGATTACAAGAATAAACACCACTAACAGATAAACTCTTGTCCGGCCTCTTATTGTATTCAACTTTTCTGGTGATGAGAATTGCTGATATTTCTCTCGCATCACCTCCTATATTCTGATCTATGCCCCTGGACAAACTTTTTTGAAATTTACGTTCTGGCTCTATTTAACAAAACATAAGTGAAGCATGCAGGTAAAGTGGTGATGCTGCTGCCTTGTCGGGGCACAGAGGGACAGCACATGTTCAAGATTCTGCATGATGCAGCCACATACTGTGCAGCTGTAATACATTTGGCATGGCATTTTTCCTGCTTGCCAGGTATTATCCTCCAGCAAATTCTATTCCAAAAATGACAATAGCGTGCAAAAGATACGGTTCAATGATACAGAGCTAACTTAAGGTGTCTAGACAATTTTTGCAAGTTCAACAAAATGCAAGACAAACATAATAAGCAAGTATCAATTAGTGGTCGACATGCAAGTTTTTTTGTCCTAAGTGATCATCCAATGCATTTCTTTGTTATATTAAAATCATGAAGAATCTTTAGTTATATGCAGAGAGTTAGAAAGGGGCAGATGCCGAATTCACACTAGCATGGCATGGAAGGTGCATGGGAGAATTCATAATGAAATTAAATAATTCCCTCCACGTTTGCTACTTTGACTTCAGAGTCCACACCTTATAGTTCATGATAATTAAACAACACACTTTTTTAGTGATATTTAAATTACATTAAATGCCTAAAATCAACAATTATAGAGTCAGCACTTTAAATCATGTCAGACTTCTCCTTTTAAGGCAAGCTGCTCTGGCACCCTTAAATAGCAAATGTTTACCATTCCTCTCTAAAATCTGCTCCATCAAAATATCAGACATAAATGCACAAATCCACCACATTTGTGTTGTCTGTCGATTCATCAATGGCTAGGGATATATGATCAGCCAGACTGACTCTGTCTATTACCCAACTCTGGATATGCTCTCCAAAGACATGAGGTGATATGCGGCACTTACAGCTGATAGAGTATCTGTCTCACATATTCAGTAACATTATACGTTGTGCTTATCCAGTATCCTGTAGCCATATAACTTGGAAGAAAGCACTTGCCACTCATACATTCTATAACTTGACAAGAACAAGGATCTACTGTGATCGCAGTTTGCTTTGAAATAGTTGATATTCATGTGCAGGCTGTCATCAGACTGTGGTAGATATGATTTAATGAGAGTGACATGCCTTTGTGGTGCCTCCCATATGAAAGAAAAAATATTTCATTGCACATTAGATGCATCAGCTGAGAATTTTGGAATGATGCCATTATAATGACATACTTTTTATTTTGTTCATCTTGGAAATGACTATTCTCACTATCAATTTTCCTCTGAAGATTTTCTGACGGAGGTATTTTCACCAGATAGGTTGTTCTGAAAGCTAATTTGCACTGTGAATTTTGAATGTTACTTCATGGCTGGCAGCAAATGTTAAGTGAATGGGTGCATTTTCATGAGGTAAAAACATGAATGTAAATGACTGAGTTTGTTCGTTTGGAATGGTAATAATGTCGGAATGAATTCATTGCAACATACGCTTGATTCTTTATCTTATGCAGGCACAAATTTCACAGGTTTGCAGTGACTTAATATTTATATATGTGAATGAGTGGTTGACAGGATAAGTGTCTGTTAAAGTGTGTAAGGTGTTAGTGTGTATGTGTATGAGGGGAGCATGAGTATTTGCTCTACGAGACTGGCTCCAGGTCAAACTTACATTTACCTATTTGGCTAATGCCTTTATCCAATGTGACTTTCAATATTTGAGATACAATTGGTTACATTTCTTTTGGTTTTTCCAATTGGAGCAAAGACAGGCCAGGTGGCTTGTTCATGGTCACACAGTGTCAGTAGCAGGATTTGAACCCACAACCTCAGGGTTTAAAATCCAAAGCCTTAACCACTACACACACAGGTCTAATCTGTTTGATGACCTCTGTTATAAGGGATCAACTGGCTGAACACACTAACAATACAAAAGAGTACAAGATGCAAGATATTTTACTGGAACTGGATAATTTAACTCTGTCATGGCCTATATATATTGCCACACAGCTCACTGCTAAACAGGCCCTCACTTTAACTTTTCCTGCAGCAACAGAAGAAGCAGCTTAAGAGCTGCACTGCAGAGAAGACTCAGTAGCACTGAGAATCCCAGCACATTGCTTATGTGACTACTCTCTCTATGAACCCCAACAATTTTATAGAAATTGTCATTTAAAGTCGCACGCCACAGGACCACAGAACAGCTCAGTTATGTCAGAACTGCCAAAAAGCCAAAGTGAAGCTTCTGACGCATAGCGCAGGCAAGGGGGTTGGCAAGTGAAGCGAGCAGGGGGCAAAGCCCCCTAGTCTACTATAATAAAACAATAAGCTTTGTGTGTATCCAGTCCCTATGAGCAATCTGATTGGTCAGTTTGGCTTTGGTGGTGCAATTAAAAGAGGAAGCATAGGTATGAGGCACACCAGGAGGAGTTAAGCTGTGGGAGCCACATCTTCAAAGATGAGAAGTATAAAAGTGGACAGGAGGTGAGCAAAATCTGAAGTTTACAAGAATACGATTGGCAGAGAGAGTGCAGGTCAAGAGAGGTTCAAAGGTGCTGAAGGTAACATTGGGCAAAAGATATTCAATATTTTAAATTGTATTCTATTATCTCTTTTCGACAGGCAACATGGCTAGTTTATAAATATTTATAGTTGGAGTAATATTTCTTATAGATTTTTATAGGTTGTCTTATAGGTTTATAGATTCACTGTAGTCAAAACACAATAAAACATTTAAGATTACAGCCATCCATCTTTTTTGACTCCAGTTGTATGGATGTCAATTAAATAGCCTGAACACACATGACAATAAATACATGTAATCTTAATTTGAAATGTGAATTAGGCAAAGCAATCAAAACAAAATAACAGTTTAATACTAGCACAAGCAACTACTACACTGTCACTCTCAAAAGACACCAGTGGGATATAGTCTACTCCATCTATCCATTCATTCATGTTCTAAACTGTTTCTTCATACCAGGATCACTGCCAGCTGGCACCTATTCTGTCAAAACCTGGCACCAAGATGAGACCAGTCAATTTTTGAGAACCAATACTCATTTAAACAAGGACTAATTCAGAGTTACCAATTACCTTGTTTTTGAGATGAGGGAGGAAGAACTATGTGGGCATAGGGAGAACATGCAGACAATATAGGCATTGTCCAGACTAAGAATGAGTCCCGGGACTCTCGAGCTGTGAGGCACCCATACTCACCACTCTCCCCACCATTTAGGCTTCTTACCTTTTTTTTCCCTGAATGGATGGCATTCAGGCAGGTGGCTTTTATTAATGTGCTTGGATGATTCATTAAGGTGCTAGCCTATTTGTGTGTAACACACTGTCAACTGGTTACTCCACACTGACCGAGTGCATGCAGCATGTGCGTGTCTAAGCCCTGCTACTTCTTGGTGTTCTCTCTGTTGCAGTATTCGCCATGCACTGTATGCTGCCAGGATTGGTTCAAATTCCACATCACAAGAAGAAAGCAGAGTCAGAAAATGAATAACCATGAAGGAACATAATACCCTCTGAGCGAAATGATGCTTCAGTTACAAAACATGGTGTAGCAAAATGGATCAGCAGGAAATTGCAGAACTAAAAGATAGGACTGTGACACAGTAGTTAGATACAGTACCTGGTATGCCTGATGGGTAGGTTTCTATTTGTGTGAAGTTTGCATGTTCTCCCATGTAAATGCATGAACCTTCACCAGGAGCCCCAATGCAGGTAGTGTGGATTAAGAAATTTTTAACAAAGTTTTCTAAAAACATGTTTTCGGTTTGTCATTATGGGTTTTTGAAAGTAGACTGATGTGAAAAAATGGCAAATATTTCCATATAAAATTAAACCTTGTCACAAACGTGGAAGCAGGAGGCAGCTAAAGGGCTTGAGTAACTTTAATTCTACATTAGCCCAGGGGGCAGCGAAATGAGCTGAATGTCTCTCTCAGTTCCTTGCAGAACATTCTCGGGTTCCGGCTCCACTCTGATGACGTCACTTCTGGTCCCGGTACCTCTGAAGACGTCACTTCCAGTTACGGCGGCTTTGCAGATGTCACTTCTGGTCTCTGGGTAGAGGTGGATGGATGTGGGGGGAGGGGGGATTTGGGTGGTGGGATTTTGGGGATTCGTTGTTTTTTGGCTTGTGATGACAGCACTTTTGGTCTCGACGCTTGCAATGACATCAATTCTGGTTCCAGCATCAATGACGTCACTTCCTCCACCAGCCTTTAAAGCCGCCATCTTACCTCCACATATTTATATATGTTTTGTACTCAGTATTGTGAACAACTCTGTTGAAATTCAACCTTTTGCAGCCAGAGCATATTATATGGGTGGCTGCCCCAAACCTTTATGGTGTCTTTTGGTCATTATTCTGACAACCTATAACACAATAAACTGTGCAGGAAGTGAAGGGGTCTGAATACTTTCTGAATCCTGTCCACATCCCAAAAATACAAGTACAAACATAATATCAGTGACTAGAAAGCGTCCGAGTGTGAGTGTGCCCAGTGATAGCCTGGTGGGCCATCCAGGATTTTTTCTCACTTTCTTAAAGCTTCCACATTCTTTTTCCCTGTGTTAGTGGATGGAGAAATCAAAGCATAGTAGACAAGTAATGCTCAACAAGTGACAGGTCAGGTCTAATATTTGTAAGATGGTTTAGAACATGGATGGGCCAGAACCAAAAACATGAATTTTGGCCACACTTTCCCAATAAATTTCCTTCATACCCCACGCTATAATCTGTTGTTATGTGTACAAGATAAGAATATCAAAATGTAGTAGGATGCCATAAAGCTAAAAAAAGAAAAAACAGGCCTTTGTATCTCTTTCACCCTCCAGCAGGTCCAAACAATTCTGTCTAATGCTGTTTTTTTGAACTCCTACAGATTTTACTAACTCACATTGGAGATTTGCTGCAAGGAATGATGCTGCACAGCAATATAATCCACAGTCTGTAAAGAAATTAAATGATCCATCCAGCCATACATTCTCAGATCTCCTTAATCCAATTCTTAATACTGTGTGAATCTGTCTTGAATCCATTGCAGGGCCCACTCACTCACAGTGGGCCAGTTTTGAATCACCGATTAATATAATCCTGCACATCTTTAGGATGTACTATGAAAATTCATACTAACAATAGAGAGACCATGCAGATTCCAAACAGTTATTTCTTTCCTATTAAAGACATAAAAATCCAGAGAACCGGGAACTTGAAGTTGGTCCACTGTTTGTGACTGTGTGATAAACGTGACAGACTACTGTCAAAACATTGGGCTGTTTTCTGCCTTGCAGCTAAGATAAAGAGGTTAAAAATGAAAGTACAGATATTATGGGTTTCAACCAAAAAATCTTTGCCTGAAGATTCCTATGAGGCATACATTAATTCTGCAGATAGTGATATTTCCTTGGTCATTTTAAGATGTACTGTAGCACACCCTAACATTATGAAGTGCAGAAATACTACTAAAAAATCAGTACAAATTTGCATTTCATTGCACCTTAGCCAGAGGACTCAGTCAAAGCATAATTTTATTTATTATTCAGTACACAATATATGTAGAGAAAGCTGATAGTGGGTTAGCAAACTTCATACTGAAAGAGACAAAGTTTAAAGTTGGAACTGATAAATTTACTCACCACTCTCCTCACCAGATAGGCTTCTTAATTTTTTTTTCCTTTCCTTTCCTTTTCACGACTACTACCATCATTCCTATGCCAAAGAAGTCCTCAGGGTCCTGCCGTAATGACTATCGTTCTGTTGCACTCACACCCATTATCATGAAGTGTTTCGAGAGGCTCATCATGAAGCACATCAAGACCCTGATAGCCTCCTCACTGGACTCTTTGCATTTTGCAAACTGCCAAAACTGTTCCACCAATGATGCCACCACCCTCCATCTGGCTCTCTCTCACCTGGACAAGAAGGACACATACTGTTCATAGACTTTACTTTACTTAAGAATTCAACCCACTCATTCCTCAGCACCTGATTGGAAAGCTAAGCCTGCTGGGCTTGAATAACTACCTCTGTAATTGGATTATAGAGTTCCTGACTTAGAGACCTCAGTCAATCAGGATTGGAAACCTCAACTCCAGCAACACCACACTGAGCAAGTGCTCCACAGGGCTGTGTGCTTAGCCCACTGCTATTCACTTTACTGAATACTGACTGTGCAGCAATGCACATTTTAAACCATAAGATTAGGCCTCATCAGCAAGAGCAAAGCCAAAAACCTGCCTTTGAACATAGACAAAACAAAGGAAATGGTTGTTGACTTCAGAAGATCTAGACGTGACTACTCACCGCTGTACATCGATGGCTCAAGCGTGGGGATCGTGAAATTCCTTGGTGTTCATCTGGCAGAGAACCTCACCTGGTCCCCCAACACAAGCTCCATAGCCAAGAAAGCCCAAAAGCATCTTTACTTCCTGCAAAAGCTAAAGAAAGCTCATCTCCAATCACCCATGCTCACCACCTTCTATAGAGGGACCATTGAAAGCATCCTGTTCAAGGACTGCAGAGGATAGTGAGGACAGCAGAGAAGAACGTCAGAAGCTTTCTTCCCTCCATCACAGACATGTACACTAAACACTGCATGGGCATCGACACACTCCTCACATAAACTATTCACTCTCCTGCTGGCTGGAACAAGGTACCGAAGCATTCAGGCCTTCACTACCAGAATGTGTAATAGTTTCTTCCCACAAGCCATAAGACTCTTAAACACTCAGGGACTAGACTGATAACACATACACACCATCTCACTCAACTAGATCATGTCTTTAAACTTTTTATTACATTTATTATCAGACTGTTTCTTCCTGCTTCCAGTGTCATGTTTATATCTGTTCCTTCTATTAAGATATTGTCACTTTTTGTCACAACCCGGCAAAAATGTGTCTTGGTCGGCAGTGCACTATCTTCGTTTGTACCGCTGTCCGTCTTTGCCACATGCTTGCACACATGCACTTTATCTTAAAATATGTAGTTTTTCTGCAGTCCATAGTTCTATGTAGCACTGTGGCCCCGGAGAAACATTGTTTTGTTTCACTGTATACTGTACTAACTGTATATGACTGAAATGACAATAAAAAGCTACTACTTATTAATAATGCATTAAACAAGATATCTCTGTACCACTGGTAGAGGTTCAGGTATAATGAATACTTAAGCCGTGCCTGAAGTAAAAGATCCAGTGTAATTATTGCTTTATTAACCTAGAACAGCTAACTACAAGAAAAAAAATAACATTAGTGACAAATAAGTGGCACAAATTAGGTCATGGATTAGCAGATTTTGCTGAAGTGTTTGCCCATTGAAAGGACCAGTGCTGTTCACTTTTGAAAGCAGCGTCTTGCTGGGACTCTGAAATCCTGTTGCTTCAGGGTCACTGTGAAGTCTTCATGCACAGTAAGGGGGCCCTAATAGGACAGCATGAGGTAAGTAAGCTTATAATGCCATCTTAGATATTTTAGACATTTCAGACAGCTGCTGTAAACAGAATTCCCTTTTTGGATTAAATATTGAAACACTAAAGACAGAAAGTATTTTGATATTTACAAAACTGAATGACAAGGACTTGTCAGATGACTAAAATGAAAATGAACACAGGAGTGACTAAAATGATTTGCATAAGATGGTTTCTTTTCTTTCATTAAATATTTTTCTTTGAAACAGAAGAATTAAGCGCACTCATTCATACCATTACTGCCATGGTATGCCATCAGGGATCCTTAACTCATGTGGTCTAAAGGTGGAGAGAAGCCATTTAAACCACTTAAAAGCTCAGTTCTGTTTAAATATTCAGTCCATTTTAAAAGCCATGTGTCCTCCACTGGTTGAGAATTTCTGCAGTGAAGGCTGTATAGCAGCAGCAACCCAATCAGTTAATCACAATATAACTTGGGGTTTCTGTAAGTTGGGGAGAAGAAGATGCTGACCAAACATTAAATTGTAGCTGAACAGACAAAATGACTTTTTTTCATTTGTAATTTTAATTGATTTCTCGGTGAAGCTAAGGTGTATTCTAATTCTCATTTTTTTAAATAAAGAAGTAATGGACTCAGGGAGGAAACTGAAAGGCCACAAGTCTTTACAATCATATTGTAATCCAACTTAAAGGTCACGTCAGGTTGGAGAGCATGCACTGGTACAGTGTGTTGCTGCACCCACCACACGATGAAACAGCACCGGATTCTGGTTGGCAACCCCCCAGGCAGACACGCGGTCCAGGTCAATCCTCCAAAAATGACCGTCCATATGCCGTAGCCAGGTGTTATGTGGGCATCCCCTTGGCCAAGTCCAGCCACTCAGGGAAATTACACCACATTGCCGTAACGGATAATCCCTCACAATGCAGGTAATGTGCCTCTTTTTTCCTGGGTATGACGTTAAACTGGCTCCTGCCATGCAAACAGTCCTCCAACTTGCAGGGAAAACTTGGGTTTGGTGGCAGTGTTGGCACTCCATCCATTGTAAAAACTTTACGCAGCTTCAAAACGACAGACAGGACTCCTTTCTGTTCTCCACAGGAGTGGCTCTGCTGCAGCTGCCCACAAAGGCTGCTTGCATTATGAAGGGGATGGGGGAAATCCCTCAGGAGTCTCATCCCTGGAAGTGTCAATGGGGTCAGGCCTGTTGGGGATCAAAACTGCTGTGGTGCTGAAGTGTCACCCACTGCACGGCAGCACTTGGGTCAAAATTTGAGGTGGCCCATCCAGGTTGGCGTGTGGAATGTCTTGCCTCCAACTCACCTGAGATATTAATTAAAACTCCTATGAGGTGGATCATGACAGAAGTGATGCAATCCCACCAGACTATACTGGAATGCAGGCCTCTCATGTGTTTCATCACTTCTCCACCACACAAATGCATTAGCCTATGTGAAGGACCTGGAGGTGGACAGAGGACAAGAGTTGGGGAATGAACCAGGTCCCTGATTATTAACAGGGTTGGCATCTGGACAAGATTCATTCTACTCCATTTAGCTGGATAATATCCAAAAAAAAAATTCTGTTTAGGAGAACCAAAGCTAGTGTAGTACTGTGTGTCAACAGCAGGATATTGATCATCTTCTTTTAATTCCTCCACTTCAAGCGGAGTCCACGCCAACGACCTCCAGGAACACAATTCTCATTGTATTGTTAAGTGGAAGATTATTACATTTGGACTATTAGGAGAGTATAAGTGGGGTCTCATCTCAAAATCTGAATCTTTTGAAGTCCATCCATCCATTATCCAACCCGCTATATCCTAACTACAGGGTCTGCTGGAGCCAATCCCAGCCAAACAAGGGCGCAAGGCAGGAAACAAACCCCAAGCCGGATGAGTCCCACTGCAGGGCACACACACACAAACCGGAGTACCCGGAGGAACCCTACGCAGACACGGGCAGAACATGCAAACTCCATGCAGGGAGGACCCAAGAAGCGAATCAGGGTCTCCTAACTGAGAGGCAGCAGCGCTACCCACTGCGCCACTGTGCCACCCTATCTTTTGAAGTACCATAGTTTTATGTTGTGAGGAAATAAAAACTTCTCAAATGACACTCTACATTGTTCCATGTCCACAAAGAAAAACATCCTCAATTAACGGGTGCTTTTTGTAAAAGCTGATAAGCTAATACAACATTCATCTAACTTAGAAACTGTGCACTGTCAGCCAAAATGATAGTGTTGGAAAAATTAACTTTTTGGCCACAGATAAAATCCAGCTTCGCAACAGCAATGATTTGGGTAAGTCAAAACCAAGCATTTCTCAAATGTCACACCAAACTGTGAATGCTGTAACAATGTGTGAGGTAATACGCAGATTTATACATTTCTCCACCACTTCACGGGAGGTAATGTTAAAAGAAGCTGCATTCATGCAAATCAGCACGCACTTAAAATCATTGCCCTGAGTGTTGATGAGCACACCTATCTGAATCACAGAATATATTACAGTAGTAACACATAGGCTGTCATGGATGCAAAATGTACTGTAGTTTCCAGCATATTACCCTGAAGATAGGAGGTCCACAATATTGCTAATATCTCTGCTGGGGTTCCTCTCCTGCCTGGAGTTCAAAGTCTTGTTTTGCGTCATTTTTGTTCTTTGTTGTGCCATTCATTTAAATTAAGGTTTAGTTTTGTTGATCATGTCCATTACTCTTTGTTTTTCATTGTGATTATGTATGTAGGCTGCCTTCTGTTACATTCCATGTGTTTTGTGGGTGGGTCCCCCTAGAGGCGGGGCCATCTGCCAATCACAGCCAGGAACCGTCCTCCACTCTATATATCCACAGGGTCTCCCACAGTCCCTGGCAATTCATTTCGAATGTGCAAGGGAGTTGGTGAATTTCTTGCAGTTTTGTTATGCTTGTACTATTTTTGATTTTCTGCATTTTTTTAAACTTTATTGCTCTGTCTTTTGACCAGGCTTTGGATACTCCATCCATCCATCCATTTTCTAACCCGCTGAATCCGAATACAGGGTCACGGGGGTCTGCTGGAGCCAATCCCAGCTAACACAGGGCACAAGGCAGGAACCAATCCAGGGCAGGGCGCCAACCCACCACAGGACACACACAAACACACCCACACACCAAGCACACACTAGGGCCAATTTAGAATCGCCAATCCACCTAACCTGCATGTCTTTGGATTGTGGGAGGAAACCGGAGCGCCCGGAGGAAACCCACGCAGACACGGGGAGAACATGCAAACTCCACGCAGGGAGGACCCGGGAAGTGAACCCAGGTCTCCTAACTGCGAGGCAGCAGCGCTACCACTGCGCCACCGTGCCGCCCGCTTTGGATACTGTATTGGAAATTTGCTTGCTTATGGATTTGCCTTTAATAGGTATTATATATATGTCATTATATGTCACAATTCTCTGCTGTCTGTTCCGGCTCTTTTGAGGTGGTAATATGCACCACCACCACCTGATCAAAGCACCATACAGTCTCCTGAGATGATGGAATACAGGTGGGTGCCTCACCTGTCCATAAGACCAACTTCATCATTTCCTCTAATATGAAGCTTGGAAACAAACAGGGATGAATTAAGAACATTCATGTTAGGTAGAATGTCCAGTGAAGGCTAGGTAGTCTTTTGACCTTGGACCCCTGCAGATTTTGGTTTTTTTATCTCCAACCTAACTGGAGTTTTTCTTGTTTTTTCTGTCCTCCTGGCCATCTGATCTTATCACCTGACACATCCTTAGAGACTTACATCATGACACTGTATATAAGGACGCTACTCTTCTACTTGACATTTATCTGTTTTTAAGAGAGTGTAAACTCATTTGTTTTTTTTCCTGTCTTTGTTACTTATTCTTTAATATGCTTTCCTCCTTATTTATTTCTGTTTTCTTGTAACCTTCTCTTTGATGTTTTGTAAAGCTCTTTGAGCTACATTGTATGAAAATGTGCTATATAAATAAATGTTATTGTTGTTGTTGACAGTCACCTATTATAAACATTTTCCATTAACAAGCAGAGAGATTGCTGCAAGTCAACACCAACGAGGAGCACAGAAACAAAAAAATGAAAGCATGAAGAAGCAGCTTGTTCTGCATTTGCATTTGTGATTTAGAAATCTAATTTGGTCCAAATTCCTGTAAACTAGCTAACATTATATCAACTACCACTGCACTGGGGTAACAGTATCATTATGTGTAATAGTTTTCAGTGTTTAACAGATATTATCTGATGTTACAGTACCTAGCTGACACATGGTTAAGGATAATGTATTATCACCATATAGACTTCAGGACATCTACACTAGGGCTACAACTAATGATTATTTTGGTAGTCGACTAATCGTTCAATTGTTTTTCAATTACTCACGATTATTTCATGCCAGACTATTTTGATGCCTGCAACCTGTGGTTGCACATCCTGTTCTGGACTCCAGTGCATGTCTTACCTCATCTGTCCACCTGTGAATGTCACCCTGATGTCTCTGCATTAACACGATTAAAATGAATAATAACCAAATTAAAACAACAACCAGTGAAACATATGAATTTGAAAATAATCAGATGTTGTTATATTAGTGTGACCATCACAATAAAAAACAAATACATTAAACAATATAAACTAAAGTGCACATAGTCTTTAAGCAAAAAAGTGCATTTAATTTAACCAAAAAATACATTGTTAAAACTGAAATGTTCTTCATATTTTAGTAATGAATGACAAAATGTACACATAAACTATATAACGCGTAAAGCCTGAAGTGCCAAGATCAAATAAACACTTTCACAAAAGGTTCAAGGATGATACAATAGCTTCCGTGGTGCAAGGACGCCGTTCATTATGTCGACTAATCATTGCAGCCCTAGTCTACGCAATGTCAAAGGCTGCTAAAGTCAATTGACATATGAAGTGCTCGGAGTGTTGCTGCTTTGAGGACATGTTTGTAAATTTCACCAACATACAAGTAGCTTACTAGTTAGTTATTGGCTGAATTGTGGGAAAGCACCAGCAACCAAATTTGATATACAAAAAGAGCAATTAGTTCAGATGAATATCAAATGTTGGGTAGTTTAATTGCCAGGTAACAATACTGATTTAGTTAATGCCTTATTGCTATCTGCTCTCATTAGAAGGACATCATGAAGTTTAGATAAATTCATAAGTATAGGTGTTATATTCACATGTTCTGTTTTTAAATATCTAAATATCCAGCATAATTTTGACCCGGTATTCATTGCATTAAGTACATGTATTAAACACTTTCAGTCATAGTATTAGTAGTATTAATTTATCATTATTAGTAGTAGTATTTTATATATTATTATTATAGTAGTATTATTAGTAGTAGTAGTAGTAGTAATAGTAGTAATATTTTATATTATTATCTTTATTATTAGGAATAGTAGCAGTGGTAGTAATAGTATTTAAATTGTTATTGTTGTTGTACAAAGAGTAACAGCACCTTAATGCCCTGGACAATTATTATTATTATTATTACAAATCAGTCCTTCATTTATAAAGGAAACAAGTCAATTGGTATATTATTTGCCAGTAAACACCACTGAAGTCCAAATCTATCAGATTGCAGCAATCTTTCCAGTTACCAGTTTTTCAAACCTTAAGCTCCTCCAGATATACTTGAGGTCATGCACGGCATAAGAACGTAGAAGCAGCTTGGCTATCATCAGCATTAACTCGGACCTGCAACAGAAGCTGTTGTGTGATAATCCTCCGAGAGGACTTTGCCTTCAGAAAATGTAGACGTGTGCTGTTGTGATATGCAACAAAGAGACTAAAGAAAGCCCTGAACATTCACTTTGAAGTTTTAATTATCTAAAAAAAGGATTAGAATTTGATGTTAAAAGTTATATGGTAGTTAAGTTTGTGATCTGTACTTCTTTTATTTTATTATTTATTTATACATTTATTGTTCATGTGAAAGTTGTTATAAGAAATACTAATGTAGTTAATTCAGGGAGGGGAGGTGCAGGCAGTGGGCCAAGAAGTATTCAGCTGAGGGCCTATACAGTGGGTACGGAAAGTATTCAGACCCCTTTAATTTTTCACTCTTTGTTATATTGTAGCCAAAATTCTAAAATCATTTAAATACATTTTTTTCCTCATTAATGTACACACAGCACCCCATATTGACAGACAAAAAAAAAAAGATTTTTTTAAATTGTTGCAGATTTATTAATAAAGAAAAACTGAAATATCACATGGTCCTAAGTATTCAGACCCTTTGCTCAGTATTTAGTAGAAGCACCCTTTTGAGCTAATACAGCCATGAGTCTTCTTGGGAAAGATGCAACAAGTTTTTCACACCTGGATTTGGGGATCCTCTGCCATTCCTCCTTGCAGATCCTCTCCAGTTCTGTCAGGTTGGATGGTAAATGTTGGTGGACAGCCATTTTTAGGTCTCTCCAGAGATGCTCAATTGGGTTTAAGTCAGGACTCTGGCTGGGCCATTCAAGAACAGTCACAGAGTTGTTGTGAAGCCACTTCTTCGTTATTTTAGCTGTGTGCTTAGGGTCATTGTCTTGTTGGAAGGTAAACCTTCGGCCCAGTCTGAGGTCCTTAGCACTCTGGAAAAGGTTTTTTTCCAGGATATCTCTGTACTTGGCCACATTCATCTTTCCCTCGATTGCAACCAGTCGTCCTGTCCCTGAGGCTGAAAAACAGCCCCACAGCATGATGCTGCCACCGCCATGCTTCACTGTGGGGACTGTATTGGACAAGTGATGAGCAGTGCCTGGTTGTCTCCACACATACCGCTTAGAATTAAGGCCAAAAAGTTCTATCTTGGTCTCATCAGACCAGAAAATCTTATTTCTCACCATCTCAGAGTCCTTCAGGTGTCTTTTAGCAAACTCCATGCGGGCTGTCATGTGTCTTGCCTCTCCTCAGTGTGTGGAGACAATTTCAAAAATTCTTTTTTTTGTCTGTCAATATGGGGTGCTGTGTGTACATTAATGAGGAAAAAAATATGATTTTAGCAAATGGCTGCAATATAACAAAGAGTGAAAAACTGAAGGGGGTCTGAATACTTTCCGTACCCACTGTATGTGGTTGGGGGGCGGCACTGGATAGATAGACAGACAGACAGACAGACGGATAGATAGATAGATAGATAGATAGATAGATAGATAGATAGATAGATAGATAGATAGATAGATAGATAGATAGATAGATAGATGACCATTACAGAGTTGTAGAAGTAATGAAGGATGTCACTACTCACATTACATTACCTTGAGTTTATTGAAATACAAGATTAAAAAACATTAAAATGTAAATACTAAACCTCGTTTTTTGCGCCAACAAAAAATTGACATCTCTGCTCAGGACAATGTCCTCAACTTAACAGCTCATCTTGAAACTCATGGATATCTGATTACAGAACAGAAGTTAAAGCTCAGTGAAGCTATGCAAAAGTTACTTTTCTTAATTGCATTGTTGATGCAAAAGGTAGACACTGACGTTACATTAATTTATGAGTTGTTCACCTCCTTACTACTGGTACAGGGTTTTTTTTCAATTTCTGAGTTTCAGTTCTTTGGTATTTTACACTGAATCAATTTACACTGCTTAACCCTCAAATTGCTTTATAAATAATTCTACAGTTATTTGTGATCAAGTATGAATTTTTAAATTATTGACCAAAGCATTTTATTGAGTTACTACAGAACATTTTAGTTTATGTGTAAATTCATTCTAAGAATGAATTACCATGACAGAAGTGATTTTTTTCTTTATGGTTTCTAAATGAAATTCCAGCCAATTCTAAAGAACTGGAAGCTATCTTAAAACAGCCTTATATTTTTTTGCTTTAAGGAAGCTGAACACCATGTGAAAGGCACAGAAGTAAGTCAAATCAAAGGAGAACGTATTAAACTTTTATTAAGGTTGCAAACCAGTGAGAATACAACTCAAATAAAACAAGGTCAAATATCTACCCATCTTTGAGAATGCAAAACAAAAATCCTGGCAGGGAGGTTATATAAGAATGAGGCAACCTCTTGACTGAAACAAATTACTCACGTAAATTTACTGAGTTTAACACTCAAGACACTATATAAATGGGTTATTGTTACATAGCCAGCCAAATAAAGCATCTTCTAACCTGTCAGAGACAACAATGCCCGTCAAATGCAGAGTCATGCTAATCACCAACTGAGCAAAGAGTTAAAGAGAGGCAGACAGATAATTAATCATGGGAGGTTACTGGTTAGAAGAGGATTGTAAATGACCGTTGTATGTCCAGAGATGAAAATCCCTGACTTGGTTCTGTCAGCAAGTGACTCCAATGAGTCTGTGACCAAGTGTCAGCACAGGGCCAGTCAGAGTATAAGCTTCTGCACACCTGAAGTAATGGGAGCCAGCATAAAGGCTATGTAGTAATCACTTTTTATCTTGGGAATTTTATTGGTCAGAAAAGAATTCCTACAAAGAAAAAAAATGCTAGCAGGTTCTGCAAAACGAACAAAAAAGAAGCTATATTTACACTCATCATTTTGACTGTATTGGAGTATGTAAAATAAAGTCACTATTGATTTAGAAAGGTTTGAGTCTTAGAGTGATACACTGGAAGTTTTTGCAAATATTTTTATGTACACACATTACAAACATTGTTTAATTAATTTAGAGAAAGGATTAATCTGTTAGATGTTGAATGTGTAATCTTCTGAATACTTGCATATTGCTGCTTTAAAACAACAGGATTCAGAACAAGATGTGTGAAACATACAATGGTTTGCAGTTGCATAAACACTCCACGGTAATCGGGGGGCTCGGTCATGTTGACTTAACAGTGAAATCTTACTCTAGTATTTTGTAATACACAAAAAATAAAATCAGTTAAAGTGAAGTTTCCGCAGTGACTGATAACAGAGAAAAGGTACAGATCGGGCATTTGTTGTTGTTGTTGTGGAGGTGGTGGTACTTTTACATCTCCTAGTTTTTGCTCTTATAGTTTTGTGTCTAATTAAGTTTCAAAGAAAGGTACTGTTGATGACCTATTCAGGTAAAATCAAGGTGCTTTGTTTTTCTCTGGCTGCTGCTCTTTGCTGATGACTATCTGTTACGTGGGACTAGTTAGCAGTAAAGTGATTTAGATATTTAAGTAGCTGTTAAGAATCTCATCTATCAAAACCTGTATCCATCAAGAGTTTTTCTCAGTCTTTTTTGTTGGGTAGTCAATACCTTTTTCATAGTTTTCAGCCTCCTATTGATCATTCAAGTAAAGTATTGATTGCCCTCAATATTCAGCTTATCTACAGTTCTTGCTTGTCACTGACATTTGTTTTTCCACTTATGTCTTCCTCCCTTAAACTCTCTATTTCTGCTATTTCTTGTTGTCACTGTGACTGCCTCCCTCACTGTCAAGTCTCCATTCCTTCTAACCTGATCTCTATTCCTCTTCCCTCAAGGTTCTTAATTTCTGGCAGATGGTGGAACTGTCACTCAGCTTGCAATAAAGCTGATTTCATCACGACCTTCGCCTCTCATTTTTCTATTAAATTCCTAGATCTGATCATGGATGATTTCATGCAACTTTTTAACTCCTTAGCACCTTCTCATTTTCTCTTTTGAACTGTAACCTTCTACTTCAACCAGTTTCTCATCATGATCTATCATCCCCAGGTCTATATATGCATTTTCCAGATGAACTTAACTTCTTTCTCTCTTCTGTATCCCTATGTTTGGATCCCTTTATCCTTCTAGGAGACTTCAACATCATTCTTGACTATGTCAGCTCATCTGGTTTACTTGCCCTACTCTCTTCATTTTCCTTCTCTCTGTCTCCATCCTCAGTTAGTCATCAACCTCATTTTCACATACAACCTTTCCTCCCCTCAATTCCCATTCATCGCTCCCTTGCATCTCACTAACCCCTTTTTTATTTTCTTTTCTGTTGTTCTACCTTCTCCTCCTCCACCTTCACCTCTAGCTCTCACAATGAAAAAAAAACTCTTTTTTATCTTGGTCCTACCATCTGTTCTTCTTTTTTCTACTTTTGTTATGTCTGAATATGAATTAGTGAGTCTCACCTCTCAGATTCTTTTGTGTCTCCTGGTCTAGCTCTTTGTCCTCTCAACAGAAAATTTTTACAGTTGTTTCTCAAAGATCAGTACAAGGCTCACTTCTCTTTTCTCTCTGCATTCTTTCCTTAAGCAATGTCATTGCTTCTCATGGTTTCCCCTACCACCTCTATGCAGATTATGCACAGAGCTTCCTCTCATTTCCCTCTTTCAACCCACAGTTCTCCAGGTGTCTCTCCACCAACTCATTGTGGATGAATGGTCATCACCTTAAACTTAATCTTCAAAGTCAGGTATTTTGAACCTGCCCTCCGATTCTCCTCCTCAGATTTGTCTCCAAGTATCACCCTTGAAGATCTCACCCTTTTATCATCAGCCATGGTCAGGTATCTTGGCATAACTCTCGCTTTCATTCATCAAACATATTTTTTCAACAACCTAGTCCTGTTGTTTCTTTCTTTATAATATTCAACTCTTCCTTACTACTTCTGCAACACAATTCCCTATTCAGGCATTGGTTCTCTCTCAGCTGGACTACTGCAACTCTCTCCTGGCAGACATCCTTCAGCCACTGTCCAGCATCTCCAGCTCTCGCAGAAAGCAGCTGCTTTACTGGTGTTCTATGTTCACCATTTCATTCCAACTACTCCTCTCCTTGGTCTTTGTATTGGCTGGCTTCCTGTTGCTGCAAGAGTCCAGTTCAAAATTTGCGTTGACCTACAGTTCTCTGAACTGTTCCTCAATATCTCCAATCCTTGGTCTCTTCTTACGTCCCATCAAGAAGTCTCCGATCTGCCTCTGCCTTTTTGATGACCATCCCTCCTCTTATTAGACATGCCAAGAGTGGACAATGCTTGTAAATTCTTTCTCCAAAGCTGTGGAATGAGCATCCATAATCTGTTTGAACTGTACCAGATTTATTTGTGTTTAGGTGTCTTTTGAAAACTCACCTTTTCAATTAATATTTTGGGAATGCTTAGTTTCTCTCTTATAGAGTACTTGCTGTTACTCTGACAAACAGATAAGGATGCTGATTTTTGTCCTAGTCTAGTTGCAGGTATAATTATTTAGTAGTTCTACTCCCTTGTACTTACTTTCTTATTTTGTTTTTCTGTTTCTTTTGAGGTTTGTACATTCATTCGTATATGTATTATAACTTGATTTGTAAGTTGCCTTGAATTAAGGACAACTATATAACAATAATAATAATAAATTAAGTATGGCTAATGCTAACAGTCAGGATATGTGCATCTTATTCAGACAAATGACACCATACTTGAATATGAAATCTGACAACAAAAGCCATGACACCTTGTACTTCTGACTAGACATGTGCAGAACAGCCACTTTCATGACACATACACACTTAGACATTGTGTGTGCGATGCTAAAATGGCTAGTTCATCATTCAGATTAAAGTAATTACATACTGTGAACAATTATACCACCCTACCACACACCACCACTGCAGCTTTACTTAGATTAGAGGGAAGCCTGTAATTTTGAGGATGACCCTGCATGTGAACAGTTGGTACCATTAGTATCAACAATCACCATCAATTTCTGCCGTGCCTCATCACCCTCTTCAGCATCACTGTGAACAAAGCAAGCACTAACAGATGCATCAGGGTCCTTTTAATATTTTTATCCAAAATTTTCTGCCATCTTTCTTGATTTCTCTTGAGGCTAGCCAAAGAATACACTTCCATTGCCTTCCCTAGGGGATCCCTAGGATCCCTATTTTTATTTTCAGGGGTTCCAAAGGATTAATTGGGAGGTGGGGTAGTGGGGGGCTAAAACTGCATTTTGCACCTTGCTGGTCTTGCTATAAAAGGTAAACTTTACTGAAAGACAAGTCAAGTAGGTATTGATTCAATTGTGAGCCAATCAGAAATGCTATAAAACTGAAAGCTCACCTCTCAACAAGAGAAAGGAACACAAACCAAGAGATGCAAATATTTACTACCACGCTACTGGAAACAAAGGATGATGCTTTAAAATGCATTTTTAAATTTTGTTTTGTCTTTGTGTTTGTTAAGATTACTGTTACTAAAGAATTTTCCTTGGATGATAATCTGAGTCATTCTGAGAATATATTTGGCATAAAGGTCTCAGAGCTCTAGGTTTAATGAATTTAGTACCTTCTACCTCCACCCATATCATCCTTATATTATTTCACTTGTGTCCGTCCATTCTTGATATAAACAACGGTTGACACAACTACTTTATCCCTCCACAACAATAGCGAGGAATCTGTGTTCCTGGCAGAGTTTTGATCTTAGGCTTATCTTCAATCTTCAGTTCTTCAATGTCATCAATTATCAACTATGATATTAGACTGTTTATTTGGTGCATACTTTGTTACTCACCGAAGCTGCATTATGACACTACCATTTTAAACCTCTTTTTTGCTTCACTTCAACGTAAGCCTCCCAATAAAATGAAAAGGCACATACAGCCTAACTGTGAGCAACAGAAATGGTCTCGCCGGCCTGCATATTCACACCAACGTACAGAAGCAGAAATATTTATATCACGCCAGACCAACCAGCACAGGCAAGATGCCTTAGAACAACAAAAACAATGTATGACAGACCACTGAGCGATATTATCTGAAGATCAGCGGCAGCAAGTCTTGCAACTAGACAGCGAATGGAAAACGAACTACACACACAAACTTTCTGAAGAGCAGGGTCAAACCTCCAGACAACAAGAAACATTATGACAGAAAAACTACAGGGATTTCATAACACTGACAACTTAAAACAACATATTCCCTTTATATTATGGTGTAGGCAATTCCACATTCGTTTAACATATTGTATGACTATTACCAAGTCACAATGACAAATGTTTAATAACGTCTGAGGTTATTGGCCAGGCCCTGTTTTTACCCATGGCCAGTTGTACACTACATTTTCCAGAGTTACGTCGAAATCCCGGTTAAACGTACAGGTACTTGCAGGTTATACACAGGGAAATATTTTCGCTAACAATAACATTTATGCAACAAATTGCGTTTTCCGACAATTATGATAAATGTCAATATACTACATTACCTGACGGCCACACTTCACACATACTGACTTAAACGTACCCTCCATTTCCCTTCTTACCCAATATGTTCTGTTAACCTGTTCATGTTACATTTTGTATTGTAAATATTTATGCTGTTGTAAGTGACTATAATTACATCCCATACTAACCATGTGACTATTCTAATATGGAGTCCTCTCACAACAACTCTGTCTCTACTTATTAAAATAATCTCTTTTCTTACTGTAACATGTGATGTTCTTCTCTCCCTCATCATCATTTCATTAACACTTTTATTTTTGTGAAAATTTCGCAAGCATGGTTTGCTAGTTTAATTATTCATTTCCACGTTTCATTTGCATGAAAGAAAAGAAAGAAAGATAATTACAGATGGATTTACATTCTCATTTAGGAAGAAGCCTCACAAAAAACTGCTATTGTAATAAGGGACCTCATCCACTGTGCCATTAATGGCATGGGGGAAATATGGTGTGTCTCAAGAGTTCAGTTTATTATCAGATTGTTAAGAAGTACAAAAATTAACTGCAAGGAACAGCTTTGTCTGGACTATAATTCATTTAGTCACAATCTTCAGGCACCTGCTTTAGAATTCATGTCCTTATTTCTGAAGAGTCTCCAATTTAGCCACTATAGTTAAAAGTGTCTTCATTATTTATTCCTGGCTTACATCACACCTAATACTTTCTTCCCAGACATCGCCTTTCAAAGACCCAGTTGAGTACCCATGAGCACACTTCTGGAGCTAATTAACCTAATTATGCCTCAACCTTGTGATAATTAACAGCCCATTAAACCACTAAAAGGTAGTTGAACCCTGACTACTTCCTTTGACAGGTTTTGCAAATATCCAGACAGTTAAGGTGATCTTTGCTACAACACAAATGCAGTCTGGACAGAACATAACTGGACACAGTAGCCATATAAATCCTAAAGCACAATGTTTTACTGTTTATATTTTATCCTGAACTAAGTTATGCATGTTCAATAATAGTTGGTTAGCTGGATCAATACTTTGTGTTTTTGGGGATTATTGCACGTGCAAGATCACAAGCTCTATTTATCTATCCTCAATTCCATTACAGGATTGTGTGAAACCAGAGCCTATCCCAAAAATACTATGCAAAAGGTAGATACAACACATGATAACTCTTTGTGCAAAAACTCTCACTTACTTACCCCAGGTCAATTCAGAAGTGCTAATTAATATAATACACACACAGCAACAAGCAAACTCCACATTAACAGTCACCAATACTCCACCCGAACCCATTTCCTTAGCCATTCAAAGTACAGAAATTCACTTGCGTTCAGAAGACTGTCGTTCTATCTACATTTTTTTTTTTAATAAATTGAATTTAGGATGTTAAGTTTATTAGTAAAATCTTGATCCACCACTCCACACAGTATAAAAGTCTGGTCAGTGCAGACGCTGCTTGATGGAATATGGAGTGTAACTAATGCAAGTAGAGTTTCAAAGTTAAATTTGCCATTTGTTATAAGAACATTGGATCTCCCTCTATAGTAGCTTTCATTAAGCACACTTTGCTGAACCCTAACACTCTTTAGTGTAATGTAAAGAACAGCTAAGAACAGTCTCTGTGCTTACATTCCATTCTCAGACCACAGGGACAGCTGGACACCCAACAGACACGGTTCTGAGGTCAAACAAGCTTTCAGGGTCACAATAATCTAATATAATTACAACACTAACTATGTTTTTTGGTAATGAAATTTTTGTTATATTAAAAAAGAATACACTAAAGCATCAGTATTGTTTAGGAAACAGGAAGAAGAATGTTAATTCCTGCTTACCCACAACCCAACCCCAATGAAAACAATAATATGAGCAGTTGCCATCTGCCATCACAGCACCAACAGAAGACTAGGAAAGAGACTCAAAGAGACAAACAGAAACACATAAAGACAGGTGTAGTGGAACATCTGCACTGCTGACTAGCAGCCACCCAGTCATAAGCCAGTTTAGTTAGATTAGACCAATTTGTAAATTTAGCTTTAGATGTTCTGCTGAGATGCAATAAAGAAAATTCCATCAGGAGCAGGTCATAAAATTTAGCCCTCCAAAGAGTTGGAGAGACATGCACCAAGGATTTGCATCAGGAGCCCAGAAACAATTTAGCTGCCAGTGTATCTATTGCATACAGCCATAGTTGGAAAGAAAAACAGGGTAATGAAGATAAGTTGAAAGGAAGATATGCAATTAAAAGCACAAAGAATTTCAGACAAAACAAATGAGACAAAAGACCAGAGAATGAGAGAGAGAAGAGTAGGGCAGGGCCAGAACATGTGAAGAAAACTGCCAAATGTGCTATGTGAACACAAATGACGTGGGGAACAGTGACCAGTTCAACAAGGCGGCACTGTCTGGGAGTGTGATATAAATGATGAATACATTCAACCGCCTACGCTGGTCTGGACCTGGATCAACTCCATGAGGGTACAAACTCTCTAATTTGAAAGTCATGTTTTGAGGTCATCGACCTTCCTGCGATTGGCATGGGCCACCCCAGATACAAAAGCGATTGCATAATCCCAGATGCAGTCCTTGATCACTTACCATTCAAAATTTGAATCACGAGAAAATCCAACATTTAGAGATACTAGGGGGCTTCGCCCCAAGCTCGCTTTGCTCGCCAACCTCTGTGTTTGGTTAATCGGATATACAATTTTAATTTTTTTTTTCTTTGGAATTGTTTCAATTTCATTTTTTGCACTTTTACTTTAAAGCTTCATTAAAAACAATATTTTTTGGAGACACATTGTGACAATGCAACGTATAACTGCCCGTGAGTGAATATTGTTTGTTTCTCTAATAAATAATTTGACTTTTTTCTAATGATTGTCCCTGTGATTTATTGATTGTCATAAGCTATTCTCACAGTAAACTGTAAACATTTTAATACGAATGGCATATCACGATCTCCTTTGATGTGTAATGATATTCTCGGAATATATTTCTTTTTCCCTGTTAAAATTTGCATCGCTTCTCCGTGATCATAAATATACACCTGACCGAAATGTGTATTCTTTGAAATTCAACTTGTCGTTGCTTTAACTGTTGCGGGACCCCAGATTCTCATAGCGTATGGACTATTATTGTGTAAATCCACGTTTTGTGCATAAGAATGATGCGAATGCGAAAAGACTTTGTTGTCTACTCCTTGCCTTTTATTTCTGACCTCGATTTGACCTGCTTTTCTCAATTACACCTGGTTCTGACGATTAATCACCTTTTGTTTTGCGGTAATGCAATCTTTTCTATCTTTTTTTTGATACGTTAGCGACTGACATGATAAAGTGTCACAAAAGTTTTCCTTGAACAATCGCTGACGTCGTAACCCCAAACACAACTTTCTAGCACCCTCTCCAATCCATCATCCCCCACATCTCGCCCCCTCTTACTGCATCAATCAATACCCCGCTATCAGTCTTTCGTGCTGTACTCCGCCCTCCCTCAATGACCGAACAGTCACTTAAAACCAAAAAGACCGCAACCTGGCTGGGACGCTGCAATACTTTAGAATTTTACTGGTTTCATAATATATCTGCCTTTTTCTCTCCAATGCCTTTGGGTGTCTATTCTCCATATTGTCCTTATACACTTTATATGTGTTGAGAGCACAGGATGTGTGTGCACTACATGCTTTTACACGACTGACTGTTTTTTGATGCATGTGCTCTTGTATGATATCTGTTGTAAGTAGTGCATGTCTTGCAAGAATCTCATGTTCCACATCCTCATGAGACGGCCCTGGGACAGTCTCTTGGCACCAAGCCTCATGTTTACGGTCCCTGCGAGATGCTCCGTGGCAAGTCTCTTTTGTCTCGCGGGTCTTTTAAATGTCTTTCGAGAGAAGATCACGTATCATAGCCTTGCTTTTGCATTCCAGGATTTCTTTTTATAATAGAGAGATATAATCATCAAAGGTTATTTGATAACTGATCACAAAATTAACTATTCTGCAACAATAGAGGGTCAGAGAACCAGCTTGCAGCCTAATGAGGAAGCAAGTTTAGATACAATGGACAACATACAATCTTGCAAAATCTGGCGACAAGATGATGTTCAAGCTGTAGACTACAGAACTGTGAGATAACAGCACTAACTACTGTATCCCTGGGCCTCCATCCTTTTTCTGAGCTTGCTGTTAACATGACTGCAGATAGGTAAAGCCTAATACTCATTCATGCACAGAGGCAATGCAGCATCTGCTGAATTTCCCCACTGCATTGATAAAGTTTATTTGATCTAATCTAATCTAATCTAATCTAATCTAATCTAATCTAATCTAACACACTTATTTTTGGAATGTGTCATAAGAGCAAAAGATATTGGCCAGGCAGGAAGTTACCTAGGTCTCTGTGGCTGTAATGTTGCAGAACTAAGTACTGTGCCACTGTGCTTTCACAAATTATGCAAACCAATGTCAACTGCAGTGTGTATTCTGACAGCAATCCACATTTTTGTAAAATTGTTTCTTTTTACATATCCTGTTCATTGGAATGCAGGAAAATGAAAACAATTTTAACAGTTGTACAATTACACAATAAACCTTTATGTAAATAACAACTTTTAATAACGCGTCACCTGTGAGTCTGAGATGAACTTTGCATTTATAAAGAAGCAAATTGCCAGACTGTACCCATTACTGAAATGCCCTGATGACTAATGCAGATTTTGGTGCACAAATAAAAGCCGGCACGTAATTTAAGCAATGCAGCCATTTAAGAAGACTCACTGCACTCCCACCAGGGTTTATCTGACTCACAGCACTGCAATGCAGCATTCATGAGAGGATGAACTCACACCACAGCTCCTCCTGACAGATACATGAATTAAGTCAGATATGTTCAAATAAGCTGTAAATCCTTCACAATTCTGATGGGTTAAATGAGTTTAAAAAATGGGTACCATTATTTTTCCTACATAAGTTAGGTTTGATAAATTTAAGTTTGCTTTCAGAAGGTAAGAACCATCATTAAATTCAATTGTGAGACGAGTATTGTCCTTTGAGTGCTTCAGTGCTATTTTAAGATAGTCTGAGTTTAAAAATTCTATGTGAGTGTTTGTGTTGTGGGTGCAAAATGATGCTTTGGAAAAAATGAAGTTTTGGCTTGCAGTCAAAAAGTCATAAACCGTAACAGAAATAAAGTGCACTTCTGTGGTCTCAGGGTTGCAACCAGTTTTAGAAGAAAGAAGAGCGGCTGTCATAGCACTTTGTGAGTTCGATCATTCATTCATTCATTCATTAACTGAACCTACTGCACTAATTCCAACATACAGTTAGTTTCTTTTGGAGCACAGCCTGTCTTACCACACTGGGGGGCAAGACAAGAGCCAACCAACAATTGGGTGTAATCATCTGCAAGGAACCCACACACCGCATCTGGCAGCCAACTTAACCTGAATATTTTTAGGATGAAATCTGGAGATGCCTAGAAAATCTACATGAACACACGAAGGGCATATCACTGCAACAACAATTTATTTCTTGTATATTCCAAAAAAACACAAGTGATGCCTCAATAGGCTTTCACAGGCCCTGGTTTTTGACCGCTCCCCCTGTCTTGACTCTCTAAGAAGACGTGGAAAGAATTCCCAAAAAAAACCCTTGCAGGGTAAAAACAAACAAACAAACAAATAAATAAATGAATGAATGAATGAAGAAATCTTGGGAAAGGCAATTCAGAGAGATTATTTTCGAGGTAGGTGCAATGGGTGTCAATAAATGGGGTAAATACAACACACGAAACAGAACACAAGTAATCCTCTTCACAGAGCTAGATGGCCAATCTATCTATTATTGCTGATTTAGAAATACAATATAATAGTACAAACTACAAGGCAAAATGGAAGAATAAATGATACCACTCACTAAATACAGAACTATCACATTTATGGTAATACATCAAAAACAAAGTAGAAACTAACTAACATAAGAATATAGCCATGATGGGATTTTTAAGGCAAAGCTCTTTCACTTCCTTCTTATGTATCTGATGTTCTAGCATCTCATTAGCTTTTCTTCAATAATAACAATGGAGTGATAGTTTGTATATTTCCACTGTGGTCAATACAATGCATTCTTTGTAAAACCTGTGTTTTCTATTGAGCACAGTATTGAGCAAACATGTTTATTTATCATCACTTTGTGTTTGATTAAGTCTGTTGTCATACAGGTTTGCAGTTTATTTTTGTGTGAAACATCTGAAATGATTTGTCCCCATATGCTTCAAGTGTTTCCCAGAGATATCTCTGGCATTATGTTAGTTTCAACGACAATACTAGTTTCTGTAATAAGAAGTTTGATAAAATCTTTATCTGCTAACAAGAATGGATTAAAACTTCAATAGTTGATCTGAAACACTTGAAGAAAATCCACAAGAATATGGGGACAACAAATGGCAAGGGGTCTTTTCATCTTGTCAAACCGCTCGCTAAAACAGTCGTGTGTCAGCTTGGTGAAATTCACGAAGGGACCCTCCCTGCCCCATCTACCTGAAACAGCTGAGTGTTCACACGCTTACATAAAGAGTAGGAACTACTGCACCACATGAAATGGACAAGGAATTTGCACGCTGAATTGTTACAAATGAGCTCAACTCTCTGTTAAGGAGCTTGAGTCATTAAATCTCCCAGTCTTAATCCAGTCTTGTTTTTCCGTATTTACAACTCTGGAACTATGGGCAGCATCACTAGCCACTGTGCCAAGTGCTAGAGGTGAATGTTTCTTTGTAGAGCTGTGCCTACCTCGACAAACTTCTTTTATCTCAGTTTTTCTGTCATATACTGGGTCTCCTGTTTTAGAAGTGTGTGGGTCATCTGTAAGGAGGAGGCTCTGAAGGTCTAAGAGTGGGCACACTGTACCACTAAAAGAGATAAATGTCCAGGTTAGGTTGGCAATGTGTCCTATGCATTTTGACTGTAAACCGGGATCCCTTTGTAATCTGAAGCAAGTCACTTAACCAATCTGTGTTCCTACTAAAAATATAGATAGCCAATTTTAATCAATACTGTACAAATAAAATAAGTTTCCAAGTTGTAGGCAGTAGGATCTTAGGGACTTTCAAAAATAGATTAGATGTTTTTCTGGAAGAATTAAGTGCATAGGACTGGTGAGCTGTGTTGGGTTAAATGACCTGTTCTCGTCTAGATTGCTCTAATGTTCTAATACCATGGGATGGAGTTCTCCTCCAAAAAATCAACACTAAAAAAATAAATGTGAGTTGAGCATGCTTGGTCCCTTACTCCACAGTGTGACTCTGAATAAGTCACTGAATGTGCTAGTGTGACAGTTGTTAAAAGTGTGTAAGTAATTTTATTAGAATTCAGCTATTAAAAAGTGCTATCTATGAATATAAAATAGAATGTCTGTCTTTCTGTTCTCTACACAATCCTAAACCTTTTGACTGATCTGGTCACCAAATTTTGCATAGTTCTCTTAAGGACCATACATACAACAATTTTGACCCTGGGGGTCCCAGTGGGTCTTTTTTTTTCTGTGTGCTACAGTTTACACACCAGTGCCACCTGCTGGCTCACAGCAAGTGAAACACTTGAACAAACTTAACACTAGAAACCCTGCAGCCTACGAAAAACTCATAATCCCGGGCCACCTTAAATTCTTTTGCACCTCTCCATCAGCATCTTTTGTTTGTAGATGTATCGATCAGCACAAGCAGCAAGCAGCCTGTTATCCCACCCCCCCTCCAATGCAGAAAGGGCAAACAGCTCTCTCAGCTCAAGGCTCTTTATGTGGGTGTGAGGTGCCTGGAATTGGATAGGGTAAATAATATATCGTTATTTGGAATACATGAATTTCATGTGTGTTCCGTGTCTACAACATAGCGAGGCAAGAAATGTTGAACACATACCTAAAACAGAAAGTCCAAATATCAAATAAAAGGTACACATATAACAAAACAAGTGCACTTTTATTCAAGAATATAACCAAAGAAAAAGAAATCTGGTTAGTGTATGACGCTGACACGACCGCTGGGGTGGTGCAGTGGTAAGAACTGCTGACTCATAACCAAGAGGTTGTCGGTTTGATTCAGGGTACTTCCTAGAATTACCATTTTGAGTAGTGAGCTGCTCTTATTGTTACTATCATAGGATAAAAACATACATTTGGTTTGAGTCTGATTTATAGTACTTGTAAAGGTTAGCGTTTATTTTTTTTTAATTCAGTTTTATTCTCTCAGTCACATTCACGCCCCCCCCCCAATCTGATACTGCTGTTTTCAAGTAAAGATGTGCTATAACAGAGGTGAACTTAGATGAAGATGAGGGTTCTACAACGGCGAAAAAGAACAGAAGCCCTCCCTGCAAGAAACGTCCACTCACACATAAGAACAATTCAGCTGCACCAGGTGTAAAGGCGAAAGATGGCACCGTTTGGATGCAGTAGGAGGTTGGCTGTCATCCTGGCAGTGAATCTGGCACATGCATGGGCATACCGAGCTCGCCAAGGTATCGTGCAAAGTTCTGTTTGTGATTATGTTTTGTGATATACTTTTTATGAAAAACATTTATATGTTACTTATATAAAAGCCACATCAAATGTTATTTACATATATTTATTTACTCATCTTCCTGCAGCATAAAGTCACAAATAGACTGCAGAACTTCCTGTGTTTGATCGACACCGGCATGCTGATACAGTACATGTGTAATGCCACTCCTTATTCAGAAAAAGATCCCAGTCGTCCCATGGGAAAAAGACTTTCCGAGATTGTCATAAAGCTTATGAAATCATTTCTGGACAAAGGCAGAACCGTAACAATAGTTACGTGAAGTGGAACAGGAGCTTAAACCTGCAGCAAAAGTCATTCGCGTACCGAAATAGCATTGCACATGTACTGTGTCAGCATGTCCGTGTCGATCAAACACAGAAGGCTCAGAAGTCTACATGTGACTTTACGCTGTAGGAAGATAAGTAAATAAATCAAGGTAAATAGGTGCTTCTATATACTATAATATACAAAGAAGTATAGTGTGCTTTTGCAGGGAGGGGGTGTTGGGTGAGACTTGATTGAGAGTGAATGTGTAGCGCAAGACAAAGGAGAACCAAAGTGTTATTGTTTGACGCCTGTGATGTCTGCTTTTCTTAAAAATATATGCACTTGAAGTGTTCACCTCGACTACAAGGACAAGTCACCACAATTCTGAATTCCAATCTGACCAAAAAACAACAAATTCTCAAAATACTGTCATATAACAACAACAACAACAACAACAACAACATTTGTTTATATAGCACATTTTCATACAGATAAAGTAGCTCAAAGTGCTTTACATAATATAAAAAGGACTATTGTGTGTTTTTGCAAAGGGGTGTTGGGTGAGGCTTGATCGAGAGTTAAAGTGCACCATGACACAAAGCAGAATCAAAGCATTGCTGTTAAACTGTTGCTTTTTTTGGCCTTTGCTCATAATTTAAGCAATACAAACTGTCCACCTAGAATGAAGGGGACGAGACAGACATGACAGCATTCATGGTTAAAACCCAGCAGGGAGATACCACAATTCTGCAATCCAAACGGACCCAAAAATAACGGATTCTAAACTCACTACAGCAGAGGCATTGACAGAGAGGCAATCTGGATGACAGATGGGACAGCTAGAAATAAAAACAGGGTCACCATTTAAAAAACATGAATCTTTGCCTTCTTTACTTAACATATTCTACAAATATATCTGGAAAACGTTGGGTCCTTCAGACAGTATAAGGTAAAGTAGGTCTGTTTCTAAGGTGGGGCAGATGGAAGTACTTTGGGAGATTTATTTATTCAGCTCTAACCACATGTGATCTTTATCAGTGAGTATAGCAGATGGACAGCAACGTGAGGAATAATAAAAAAGACAAAAGGAACTAATGGGCTATCTAATCATTAAGATTGTAAAGCAAATCTGTTATATGGTGATAAAATAAAAACCATACCACCTGGCATGTGACTTTCTTTACCAGTTCAAGTTCAAACTTATTATCTTTATTAATTATTGTTTACACAGGCAGTGTGTGATACAGATATGCCAAGAAGATGTGAGCTGTGTACCAGTCATTTTCACAATCTTCTGCAGTTATTCAACCTGTGACTATGGACTTCCCTGTGCACTATTGGGGATCAGAAATGGAGACATCCAAGCTTTCCATAGACATACCCATGAGTTATACCACTGGCATTGTAACATCAGACACAGGTTAAAATAATGTTGTGCAAGTTGGAAAAAACAGTAGTCAAATCATGGAAATATATGAATGTATTAAGAAATAATTCATAGCTAACCAAATGTCAGATCATCTATGGAGTCAAAATTAATTAATATAATTTCAAGTAGTTTGGAAATGAGTTTCTGGCAAAAGTCAACATTTTGAGGTTAAGAGGAATTAAAGAGAAAAGCAGTGAATGGATGTTGTCAGGGATGCCACGAGCAACGACCCGGCCAGGACGCCTTGAGGGACCGAAAGAGGGCCTATGCCCGCCCTGGATCACGTAGGGGCCACCATCCTGGTTGCTTTGGGGGCCATGGGTAGAGGGCATGCAAGCCCAACCCTGTAGGGACCCGTGGTCACCGCCAGGGGGCGCCCCAATGCCTTGGGGACCCTGGACCTCAGCACTTCCGCCACACCAGGAAATGCTGGGGGGAAGAGGAGCAGGGACACCCGGAGAGCTTCCGGGAGAACAGCCGGCATTTCCGCCACACTGGGGCGTGTCCAGGGAGGAGTGCCGGGAAACACCTGGAGCTCATCTGGGATGAGATAAAAGGGGCTGTCTCCCTTCATTCGAGGCTGGAGTTGGGTGGAAGCAGGACAAAGCAGAAGAGAGAGTGGAGGCGGCCCGAAGAGAAGGCATTGTGTGGCCAGGACTGTGTGGGGGTTTGAGTGTGTGCACTGACTTTATTGTGTAAATAGTTGTTAAATAAACGTGTAGTGGTGATTTACAACATGTCCGCCTGTATGTGTCCGGGCCGTGTTCACAATGAGAAACAAGTAAAAAAAATTACACAACAGATGCATTCTGCTCTACAGCGTAGTGAGAGAAGATGTCTGCTACATTTACTTCTCTGACCTGCCAAAATGTGGTGCAGAGGATGATTGCTATTGTCAAGCATGACCTGTACCTTCTTACCCATACACTTTTCCACCACCATTCCCACTGAGTCCACAGTTCTACCTACCATTGAGCCAGTCTTCTTCACCATTTGTCGTGTTCTTATCTGTCATACTGCCTCCCCAACACATGGCAACAAAGAGGAGGACACTGGCAACAACTGTCTAATAGAACAAAAACAACACTTTACTACATATGCTGAATGATCTGAGACTTCTGGGGAAAAACAGCATGCTCTGCACTTTTCTGTAGAGAATATCCATATTCACAGGCCAGTCCAGTATGTCATCAAGGTGGGCACCTACATATTTGTAAATCTGAACCACCGCAATGTCCTTCCATCCGATGTTAACAGGCTGAAGAAGGATCTCAGACCTGCAGAAATCCACAATGATCTCCTTGGTCTTTATTGTGTTCAGAATCAGGCAGTTCTTATTGCTCCAGTCACTGAAATTGTCATTGTCTGGACATAGTTAATTCGTCATTAGATACGGGGATCTTTCCAGACTGTCTTAAGACTGCTGTAGTTAAACCCCTGCTCAAGAAAAATAATCTTGACCCCTCTGCCTTTGAAAATTTTAGACCCATTTCTAACCTGCCTTTCTTAAGTAAAGTTCTGGAGAAAGCAGTCATTATGCAGTTAAATGACCACCTCAATAAACATGCTATTCTTGATACATTTCAGTCAGGCTTCAGAACAAATCACAGCACAGAAACTGCACTTGTTAAAGTAGTAAATGACTTGCGGGTAAATGCAGACAGAGGCCATTTATCTGTTCTCATACTCTTAGATCTGAGTGCTGCATTTGACACCATTGATCACAATATTCTTATAAATCGCCTTAGTCAATGGGTGGGCCTCTCTGGCAGTGTCTTAAATTGGTTTGAATCCTACCTGGCAGGGAGAAAATTCTTTGTGAGTTGTGGTAATCAAATCTCAAAGACACATGATATCCGATATGGTGTTCCACAAGGCTCTATCCTGGGTCTGCTGCTCTTCTCAATCTATATGCTTCCGTTAGGTCAGATTATCTCAGGTTACAACGTGAGCTACCACAGCTATGCTGATGACACACAGCTGTACTTATCTATAGCACCTGATGACTCCGACTCTCTCGACTCACTAACACAATGTCTTACTGGTATTTCTGAATGGATGAATAGTAATTTTCTCAAACTAAATAAAGAGAAAACTGAAATTTTAGTAATTGGCAATAATGGATTCAGTGAGGTTATCAGAAATAAACTTGATGCACTAGGATTAAAAGTTAGTAAAAAATAAGTAAAAAATTTAGGGGTAACCGTTGACTGTAACCTGAATTTTAAATCGCATATTCATCAGACCACTAGGACAGCATTTTTTCACTTAAGAAACATAGCAAAAGTTAGACCTCTTATATCATTGAAAGATGCGGAGAAATTAATTCACGCTTTTGTTTTCAGTAGACTAGATTACTGTAGGGCGGCACGGTGGCACAGTGGTAGCGCTGCTGCCTCGCAGTTAGGAGACCCGGGTTCGCTTCCCGGGTCCTCCCTGCGGAGTTTGCATGTTCTCCCGTGTCTGCGTGGGTTTCCTCTGGGCACTCCGGTTTCCTCCCACAATCCAAAGACATGCAGGTTAGGTGGACTGGCGATTCTAAATTGGCCCTAGTGTGTGCTTGGTGTGTGGGTGTGTTTGTGTGTGTCCTGCGGTGGGTTGGCACCCTGCCCAGGATTGGTTCCTGCCTTGTGCCCTGTGTTGGCTGGGATTGGCTCCAGCAGACCCCCGTGACCCTGTATTCGGATTCAGCGGCTTAGAAAATGGATGGATAGATTACTGTAACGCACTCCTCTCAGGACTACCCAAAAAAGGCATAAATCATTTGCAACGAGTGCAGAATGCAGCTGCTAGAATCCTAACTGGGAAAAGAAAATCTGAGCACATCTCTCCAGTTTTAATGTCACTACACTGGTTGCCTGTGTCATTCAGGATTGACTTTAAAATACTGCTTATGGTTTATAAAGCCTTAAATAATCTCGCTCCATCTTATATATCGGAATGCCTGACACCTTATATTCCAAATCGTAACCTTAGATCTTCAAATGAGTGTCTCCTTATAATTCCAAAAGCTAAACTTAAAAGAAGTGGTGAGGCGGCCTTCTGCTGTTATGCACCCAAAATCTGGAATAGCCTGCCAATAGGAATTCGCCAGGCAAATACAGTAGAGCACTTTAAAACACGGCTGAAAACACATTACTTTAACATGGCCTTTTTATAACTTCACTTTAACTTAATCCTGATACTCTGTATGTTCAATTCATTATAATAACTATTCATGGTGGCTCTAAAATCCGTACTAACCTCTACTCTCTTCTGTTTCTTTTCCGGTTTTTTGTGGTGGCGGCCTGCGCCACCACCACCTACTCAAAGCATCATGATGCACCAACATTGATGGACTGAAAGCCAGAAGTCTACGTGACTATCATCATCAGGTCCTTCCATGAAAATCCTAAATACAAAGAGGACTGTTTGATTTATGTTAGGTAGATTGCCCAGAGGGGACTGGGCGGTCTCTTGGTCTGGAACCCCTACAGATTTTATTTTTTCTCCAGCCTTTGGAGTTTTTTTGTTTTTTCTGTCCACCCTGGCCATCGGACCTTACTTATTCTATGTTAATTAATGTTGACTTATGTTTATTTTTTATTGTGTCTTTTATTTTTCTATTCATTTTGTAAAGCACTTTGAGCTACATTTTTTTGTATGAATATGTGCTATATAAATAAATGTTGATTGATTGATTGATTGATTGAATCAGATGCTTATATTCCCCTTCCTGCCCATTCCTTATATGCACACTAAAATAACAGAATCTATCAGAGTACTTCTGAATGTGGCAAATGTCTGACTTATATTTAAAGTCTGCTGTGTATAGTGTGTGTAGTTGTCCAGTCAAGTAGTGACGAAACTTAACTGGAGGAGGTGAAAGCGGAATCCACACCCAGCAGCCGCTCCCGTGTCTATATCTTGCACCACTTTGAGCGAGTTGCTGCACAAGTGAAAATGCAACAACCCATCCAAAAATTCCTGTCTGGGGCCATTTTCAATTCCTCCATTTTCATGTCAACAATTTTAATTTCAGATAACACTTTTTACTCTTTCCTTTACTGAGCAAAAAGCTTATTTTTACACTATAAAACATCATATTAATTGTTAAACCTCATCAAAAAAATTAAATATTCAACAAAAATAGTTTAACATACTCACAATTTGCTAATTTGTAATAATTATTTTTTATTCATTGTTGAAATCTCTTGTACAATACAACAAACATTAAGCCTGAGTTATGGCTTGTGTTGATATTTTAACACGACTAACAGCCTTTCATGCTGTCCCAGAACATCTAAGAAAATAGGTCGCCTTCAAATATGTATGAAGATTTTGAAGGCATGTTGTTTTATGGCTTGTAAAACCTTAATTTTGAGAGCTACCGTGGCATGTCTCGATGATTATGAAATCTACTCCAGTAGAACAAAAAAGGTTAAAGCGTTTTGATTCGTGACCTGAACTTATGACACAGATCGGCCAGCATTTAAATGTCTCCTCCTTATTACATAAGCTCTTTCTTTCCTGTGGAAATACTGTAGATGGAGAAACCAGTAATTCACGATGATATATTATAGTTTCCCCTTTTTAGTTACTGAATTCCTTTAGCTGCATATCATGTTGCACAAGTACACAATGTTAAGGGGGATTGTAGTCACATTTTTTTTATAACCTGACTCTTAAATTTCTTTTTGTTTTTCACTCTCTCTCTCTGTCATTTTAATGGCCATTTTCTGTGCTTCCACAGGTTTATTGAAAGACTCCCAGATGTTTTTATGGCTAGATGCCATTCCTGACGTCACTCTCATTTACGCATTCTTTATGATTCCAGGTTACTGTTGTAAACTGCGTCACTTTTAAAGATTTTCTGCAGATACACACAGTAAATTACACTCGCACACATCACTTTCCATTTTTATGATATATTTATCACTTCAGTTTTCTTTATTACCTTATTTTACCACAGTAGCTATCTAAATCATCCATTTATCCATTTTTCAAACCTGTCTGTTCAAATACAGGGTTTGTGGAGAATCAGCTGCCTTGAGGCACTTGACATAAAGCAAGAATCATCTCATTGAACTTCTACACTCAGTCACAACTGGGCCAGTTTGGATGTGCCAGTCAAACTAATGTCAATGTCAATGTCAAATTTATTTCTATAGCACATTTAAAACAACATAGGAATGCTGTGGCCAAAGTGCTTTACAATAATAGAATAAAAGAAAAAAAAACAATTAACATGAATAACATAAATAGAAATAAAATAAATGAACATAAATAGAAGTAATGTTACATAATCAATGTGCATGTGCTTGGGTAGTTGGAAAAAGCGTGAGTGTAGGGGAAAAAAAACCCAACAAAATGCATGCTTCTGGAGATGTGCGTCACAACTGGAGAAACATTTTAGAATGCCAGAGAACAATAAATAGATCTTTCAAAAGAAAAGTTAAAATGAAAGGAAAAGTTCATTAACAAAGGCTGAAGCAAATGTCAAGCACATAAAGCATATGTGAAAGTCTTACTCATTACAAAAACAAAACAACTCTTTCTAAATTATTTGCATGGTCCTAAACACATTTTTTTACAGTCATGTTTTTAAAATTTGAATTTTACAGTTCGCATTTGCTATTGCATGTAGTCAATTTATATAGCATATGGAATGTGAATCATGTGTCTGGTTCCAAAGTAGCATCATAACGACCAGAAACACAAAAAATGGTGGTTATCAAGGAAAACATCCACACAAAATAGCTGCTCTCATAGAAAAATTAAATGGTGACAAGATGAAGTCAACAAAACTGAGATGAAAAACTATAAAAAGCTAAGTGTTAATAACATAAAATAATGCACACATAATGCAAATATGTTCAAGTGGCTGAAAAACCATTTCACCTACCTTGGTCATGTGCTCTTAGTTCAGAACTGGGAAATGGCTGAACACAATACGTCATTTCTGACATGTGCTGTGAATGAATTTTTAGTAACTTCGTGGTTGACGTTCATGCACAACTTTAGCATGCATTATGAGCTGCATCAGATACCATGAAGTTACTGATCAACTCTGTAGTGGTTACCTGTGAATTTCCACAAAGAGAAATGAAGAAAAAGAATGTTGAATTCATTAGAGAGAATGAATGCAGGACAGTCCAGTTATGATAAGGCACCACATAAATGGCTGAAACAGAGTCCTGTTGCAAGGGGATATTCATACTGTACTTCTAAAATGGCGGCCAAAATCACAACAGGAATTTGGTAACAGAATAAACAAAGGTATGCTAATTTTACTATACTGTCAAATTCATATCCTTATTGAACTGTAAAATTTATCTGCTCATTGATTTCGCTTTTTGATGCATTCTTTAGATTACTAAACAAAGATGGATTTCACACAGAGTGTACAGGAGGTCAGCTAACTGTTAGCAGAACAAGTAAGTGGTGAGGTCTTGAAAAATGAAAATATTAAAATAAAGATAAAATTGAAATATATGAATAAAAGATTTGCATATTAAAAACAGTGCACTTTTGACATACCAAAAGAAAAAAGGTATTTAATTTAAAAATGTGTTTAATTAAAGACAGGTGCTGGCTATCTTACTGACTCACTAACACAAAAACATTAAAGCCATGATGTTCCTTCACCCAGTAATCAATAATTAGAAATGCCATTTGGGAGCAGCATAATGGATAGTGAGATGTGGGCCACAATCACACAGTTCCAGACATCTAGTATATTACAGATGATTTCTGGCACCAAAATACTGGACATGGGAGGCAAAAATCAATTATTTGTCAGAATAAATGTTAAAATGTTGTCACAGCAATCAAGTTATAGTATATACTGTAGCAGCACAACACCCCTGGCTTCACCACATTCACAATTTAAACAAATTAAGTTTTTTCTCCCATAATTTTCAGGTTGCACATACAGTAGCTCCCATAAAGGCATTCACTGCTTAGTCAATCATATCACAATAATAATACTATATTCTGTGGACCCAAAAATAAGAATCATTTTGCAGTCTAGGGTGGCATGGTGGCGCAGTGGGCATCACTGCTACCTCACAGTTAAGAGACCCGGGTTCGTGTCCCAGGTCCTCCCTGCATGGAGTTTGCATGTTCTCCCCGTGTCTGCATGGGTTTCCTCCATTTACACCCATAGTCCAAAGACATGCAGGTTAGATGCATTGGCGGTCCTAAATTGTCCCTAGTGTGTGTGTGTGTGTGTGTGGGCTGGTGCCCTGCCCGGGGTTTGTTTCCTGCCTTGTGCCCTGTGTTGGCTGGGATTGGCTCCAGCAGACACCCGTGACCCTGCAGTTAGGATATAGCAGGTTGGATAATGGATGGATGGATGGATTTTGCAGTCTGTCATAATTCTGGCTCATTTTATTTATTTACTAGTCAACCCGAGGCGTAGCATATGCTGCATCATTATCAACGTGAACAGTCAAAGTGGCTCACATTTGCATGTGGACTTTAGCACAGACCAAAGTGAGTGAGAATGTGTTTGGTGACGTGTTGGGGAAGGGCAGATAAGCAAGCAATGTGCATGCCTTGAGAGCGAGGGTGGACGCAGGAGGAGGGTGAGAGTTGGCGGTTGGGGCTCTGTCGTGCGTACCCCATGGTCGGGTGACTTTGTCGATTATATATACAATGGAACCTCGGTGAACCAAAGTAATTTCTCCCATAGAATTGTATGTAAATACAATTTATCCATTCCAGACTGCACGAACTGTATGTAAATATATATTTTTTTCAGTTTTTAAGCACAAATATAGTTAATTACAACATAGAATGCACAGTGTAATACTAAACTCAATGTAAAAACATTGAAAACCTTGAACAACAGAGAAAACTAACACTGCAAGAGTTCGCGCTATAGCGCTACGAATCGCTCGCTAAAAACACTTTTTTTAATGAGTTTTAAGTACAGGGAAAAAAATGAACATTTGAAAAATCCGTAATTTAATAAACAACCAAGAAAAGTAAAATTGCAACAATGCACGCGCGCGCCTGTGTGTGTGTGTGTGTGTGTGTCTCTCTTGCACGCCAGTGTGTGTGTGTCTGTATCGCGTGCCTGCGTGTGTGTCTCTCTTGCGCGCCTGTGTGTGTGTGTGTGTGTGTGTCTCTCTCGCGCACCTGTGTGTGTGTGTGTGTGTGTCTCTCTCGCGCCTGTATGTGTGTGTGTCTGTCTCTGTCGCGTGCCTGTGTGTGTGTGTCTCTCTCGCGCGCCTGTGTGTGTGTCTCTCTCTCGCGCACACCTGTGTGTGTGTGTGTGTGTGTCTCTCTCGCGCCTTTGTGTGTGTGTGATGCGTGTTCAAATAATTCCACAGATCAAAGATTTTATTTTAAAAGTTTTAGTAAAATTTAAAAGCAAAACATTTCGCACAAAAAAAAAAAATGATATTTAAGAAAAGAAAAATTCATGTATCTTGTTTCATTTCTATAAGTTGTACTTGAGGCAAGTTAAGCACAGTCAGAAAACTGTATGGCATCTCTTATTCTATTTGCAAACATATCTAACGGTCCATGCTAGCAGTAGGACTATTTCCTAAGAAAGATCTATCTCATGTTAACTTACTGGGGGTAAAAGGTTATGCCATATTCTAAGTTGCTATAAGAAACTAATATTCTATAGAAATTAAGCAAACACTTTAATGATATTTAACATCAAACATTAGCTTTCTATGATTGGCTATAACAGTTTGCTTTCTTATGTTCATGTACTTCCTTCGTTGCTTTTCAGAGCACTGTAAGTTAGTCTCCCTGCTCCTGCGTGACTACAACAATATGTCAGGTCTGAGAGTCTTAAGGCGTTATTTCTAGGAAAGTTAATTTCCTGCCAAGGTCGACCAATAGCCTCCAGTCTTTCTCATGCCAACAAGTATTGATGCTGCTGTAGATGGATCTGGTTTATTCATTTTTGGGTTTTATAATCTCCTGCAGCTAAAGAGAAACAAACATACTGAAACAAAACAAATCAATTACAAAGACACAGTTAATTTAAGTCAAGACAGGTGCCACTATGGTGATAGCTCAAGCATATGGAACTGAAACATAACAGTAGACTTTATCTTCAGTAATAGTCGTACCATATTACAGTTCTCACAGGTGTTTACAACCTTGGTCCCCTAAATAAATGTGGTGAATCTTGTTATTTTTTTATGTTTATAATCAATTCTGAGCATCATTTTAATTTCAAAATTTGCTTTTTTAGTGTTTGTGGATTTTCATGGTTATAACAGTGATAACATCCTGCCACCCTTTTGTACAAGCTACTGCTGCTCTTGTCACTATTTTGTGTTTGTCTTTTACAGCTGTAACCATATTGTTTACTATCAATACAGTATATCTGTTTCCACTACATGATACAGAGGTCACATAGTGGCACATTCTAGCTTTTGGATAATGTGAAACCAAGTATTTTCTGTGCCTCATGCTTTATTTTAAATAATAATGTTTATTTTGTTAGTTTGGTTCCTTCAACTTTTAGTAGTCTTTTTTGGTATTGACATAGTCTTTGCAAGTTGGTGCTCGCATATAGTCAAGAATAATATTTAACAAACAAATTAATATACAGTATATATGTATATATGTTGTGGAAGTTGACCCGGACACAGACAGGCGGACATGTTGTTTTCAAACCACCACATGTTTATTTACAATATTATTTAAAACAATATTGGTCACTCAGACCCAGTTCAATAAAGTCAGTGCACAAACCCCAAAACACACAGTCCTGGCCACAATGCCTTTTCTTCGGGCCGCCTCCACAGCTCTCCTGAGCTTCGTCCTTCCACCTCCCGACTCTAGCCTTGAATGAATGGAGACGGCCCCGTTTATTCAGTACCCGGATGAGCACCAGGTGTTCCCGGCATTCCTCCCTTGGCCACGCCCCAGCGTGCGGAAGTGCCGGCTGTCCTCCCGGCAGCTCTCCGGGTAACGTCCAAAGTCTTCCCCCAAGCCAGGTCCCCAAGGCATTGGGGCGCCTCCTGGCGGTGATCACGGGCCCCTACAGGGTGGAGCTTCCATGCCCTGTACCCGTGGCCCCAAGAGCAACCCGGAAGGCAACCCCCATGTGATCCAGGGTGGGCACAGACCCACATCCAGTCCCTCATGACGTCCCGGCCGGGTCATGGCCCCTGGCATTCCTGACAATGTGTATATAAAATATAATAATATATAGATATTTATTTATATTTATATATCTACTCTAGGGTGGCATGGTGGCACAATGGGTAGCACTGCTGCCTCGCAGTTAGGAGACCTGGGTTCTCTTTCTGGGTCCTCCCTGCATGGAATTTGCATGTTCTCCCCAGTGGCTATACTAAAACAAGAGAAGACAACTTGTGTTAGAAATATACATGTGACCAGGGTAAAGGGTTTTGTTTTATAATAAGCAATAACCTGTTGAATTTCTTCTATCATGATTTAGACCAACTAACTGCAAACCTAGTAACTAATAAAAAATCCATCCATCCATCCATTATCCAACCTGCTATATCCTAACTACAGGGTCACAAGGGGTCTGCTGGAGCCAATCCCAGCCAACACAGGGCGCAAGGCAGGAAACAAACTTGAAAATCAAAAAGAAATAAGAAATTACAAGAAAATATTGTCAACACTTTCAGACATAGTCCTGAGACATATTCCTGATTGCCACTTTCTGTAACACTCTGTGTAGAAGGAAATGGGGGCACCAGTCTAAGCTCTATGTGTCTAGTATATGGGGACTGACCGTGAGCAGGATGGTGGTGTACAACAGGGAGACACGAATACCAAAGGGTTGGGTTTTGCAAAGTAAACGTGAGGTTGACTGAAAGTCCCAAATGAAAAAGGAAAATGCACAAAAACTAGTGAAACCCATATATACATAACATAAAGCTGTAATGCAAATCAGTAAGCTGCTCCTCCAAAATATGTACAGTAAAGGATTTAGCTACAAACATTTTCAATATACAGTGTGACAGATTGGGGCTGCTATCACTCCCTTGAACCCTTATCCAAGACACCAGACACCAGATAAAAGTCCAAAAGTAGTACACAGTGCACAAAGCACCATCCACTACACAATACTCATAAATAAACCAATAATCACAATAATAAACTTTCCACCACTCCCAGACATGATGCCACCCTTCTACCCAGTTCAGCTCGCTGTCTGGGAGTTCCCAGAGTCCTTTTATTATCCCTGACCTGAAAGTATTCCAATCCTCAGTCCATGTGATCTCCTATCACTTCCGGGTCAGATCAACAGTCCTTTTCTTCACCCCGGAAGCATGTCATTCCCCTTGTCTATGTGACTCGGACATACTTCCAGGGCATAAGGCAAATGCTTGTTGTTCCTCCCTGCAGCGTCTCCTAGCGGCCCCCATGGCATCCAGCAGGGCTGTGCAATGTCCATGATGCCCTGCTGGTCTTCGGGGCACCTCCATACTGCAGGGAGGGCTCCACCTGGCGGCGTGGGGGTATTGGCCAGGATTAACGGCCAGCCATACATCACAACAGGAAAAGAAAAATGTGTATATACAAAAATAAATCGTGCACCATTAACTGCAACCCTTTTGTGTCCGTGTCTCCCTGTCTTACACAACTATCCTGGTCATGATCGTTCCTGTATACTAGACGCCTACAATGTAGACTGGTGTTCCCATTACATGGAGTGTCACACTCCCCTGTTGTGTCAGATTCTGTCTACTGTATAAATGAACTGTTAGCTGCATATGCTGATATAGTCGAGTGTAGCTTCAGATGTTTGCTTCTGGCCTATGATATTTTATTTAATTGTACTGCATATGTTGCATTTTATGCATGCTGTTTTGTTCATCTTCAACTAGCTGTCCCTCACTGCTCCGCTCACATGAACAGGACAGTAAGGTGGCCCCTGCCTGGCTCCCTACTTCTGATGTCACTCTTCCCTCTCCCCTCAGCCTGCAGCCTCTGTCTCGGATTAGCGCGAATATACAGTATATTGCTCCTGCAAGCAAACTATGATTCTTAGTGCAATGAGAGAAGTCGCAAAAATTAAACAGGAATGTTCAAGCAAATTCTAGAATAAATCTAAACCCGTTAAGTAGTTCTCTTGTTCGCTAGCTAAGTGGATGTAAGATACACCCGAGGCTGGCGTGTGAGTGAGGAGGGGCCGCCCCCCTTCTCTCTCGGATTTGTCCATAACAAATCGGTACCGCAGGAGAACTAAGATACTTAGCGCGATGAGAGAGGTTGCAAAATCAACCAGAATGTTCAAGCAAATTATAGAAAAAAACCCGATATAAATCTGTTAAGTCATTCTCTTGTGAAAAGCAGACATACATACAGACAGATAGACGGATGTTGGATTTTATACATATAGAGATTCATAGAGAACCACTGTCACTCCCCTGAGGAGAATTTTCATGTGCATAACAAAAATCTTGAATATCTATCTTATCTTTTGACTTATTTTCTTGCTCACTGACTCTCACCCACCCACCCACAATAGATTTGTGTTTTTTTCTCCATGCAGCCTTCTGTATGTTTAGAGAACCACAGTAGCTGTGACTTCCATCTCTCCATGCATGAAAAAGCCTTTTGATAGATAGATAGATAGATAGATAGATAGATAGATAGATAGATAGATAGATAGATAGATAGATAGATAGATACTTTATTAATCCCAAGGGGAAATTCACATAATCCAGCAGCAGTATACTGATACAAAAAAAAAATATTAAATTAAAGAGTAATAAAAATGAAAAAAAATTCAAATAAAATTAATGTTAGCATTTACTCCCCCGGGTGGAATTGAAGAGTCACATAGTGTGGGGGAGGAACGATCTCCTCAGTCTGTCAGTGGAGCAGGACAGTGACAAAACTCTGTCACTGAAGCTACTCCTCTGCCTGGAGATGACACTGTTCAGTGGATGCAGTGGATTCTTCATGATTGACAGGAGTTTGCTTAATGCCCGTCGCTCTGCCACAGATGTTAAGCTGTCCAACTTTACTCCTACAATAGAGCCCGCCTTCTTAACAAGTTTGTCAAGGCGTGAGGCATCTTTCATCGTTATACTGCCACCCCAGCACACCACCGCGTAGAAGAGGGCACTCGCCACAACCGTCTGGTAGAACATCTGCAGCATCTTACTGCAGATGTTGAAGGACGCCAGCCTTCTAAGGAAGTATAGTCGGCTCTGTCCTCTCTTGCACAGAGCATCAGTATTGGCAGTCCAGTCCAATTTATTATCCAGCTGCACTCCCAGATATTTAAAGGTCTGCACCCTCTGCACACAGTCACCTCTGATGATCACAGGGTCCTTGAGGGGCCTAGGCCTCCTAAAATCCACCACCAGCTCCTTGGTCTTGCTGGTGTTAAGGTATAAGTGGTTTGAGTCGCACCATTTAACAAAGTCTTTGATTAACTTTCTGTACTCCTCCTCCTGCCCACTCCTGATGCAGCCCACAATAGCAGTGTCATCAGCGAACTTTTGCACGTGGCAGGACTCCGAGTCATATTGGAAGTCTGATGTATATAGACTGAACAGGACCGGAGAAAGTACAGTCCCCTGCGGCGCCCCTGTGTTGCTGACCACAATGTCAGACCTGCAGTTCCCAAGACGCACATATTGAGGTCTGTCTGTAAGATAGTCCACGATCCATGCCACCAGGTGTGAGTCTACTCCCATCTCAGTCAGCATGTCTCTAAGGAGCAGAGGTTGGATGGTGTTGAAGGCGCTAGAGAAGTCCAAAAACATAATTCTTACAGCACCACTGCCTCTGTCCAGGTGGGAGAGGGATCGATGAAGCATATAGATGATGGCATCCTCCGCAGCAGCCGCTCCATGGTCTTCATCAGATGTGACGTCAGAGCAACAGGCTGGAAGTCATTCAGCTCACTAGGACGTGATACCTTTGGGACAGGAGTGATACAAGATGTTTTCCAAAGCCTTGGGACTCTCCCCTGTTCCAGGCTCAGGTTGAAGATGCGCTGTAGAGGACTCCCCAGTTCCAACGCACAGGCCTTCAGCAATCGTGGCGATACACCATCTGGACCCGCTGCTTTGCTGGCACAAAGTCTTTTCAGCTCTCTGCTCACATGGGCTGCTGTAATTGTGGGTGGGGATGTCTCACCTATGCTGGTATCAGCAGAAGGATGGTTGGAGGATGCAGTACTCCGAGGTGAGAGTGGGTTACTGTGATCAAACTTATTAAAGAAGTTGTTCATTTGGTTTTCTCTCTCCACGCCTGTCAATGGTGGCACCCCGCTTCGAGCTGCAGCCAGTGATAATCTTCATCCCATCCCACACTTCCTTCATGCTGTTGTTCTGCAACTTCTGCTCCAGCTTTCTCCTGTACTGCTCTTTCGCCGCCCTGAGCTGGACTCGGAGTTCCTTCTGCACGCACTTGAGCTCATGCTGATCACCACCTTTAAAAGCCCTTTTCTTCTGGTTCAAAAGGCCCTTGATGTCACTTGTAACCCATGGCTTGTTGTTAGCATAGCAGCATACTGTTCTTACTGGAACTACAATGTCCATACAGAAGTTGATGTAATCAGTTGTGCATTCAACAGCCTCTTCAATGTTCTCACTATGTGACCCAAGCAATATATCCCAGTCTGTAGTTCCAAAGCAGTCTCTCAGAGCCTGCTCTGCCTCAGGGACCACTTCCTGAATGAGCGTGTAGTTGTAGGTAGCGCCTCACTCTTGGTTTGTATTGAGGCTGAAGCAGAACCAGGTTATGATCTGCTTTCCCAAGCGCAGGCAGCGGGTGGCGCTGTATGCGCCTTTAACGCTTGCATACAGTAGGTCGATAGTCCTGTTTCCCCGAGTGTTACAATCCACATACTGGGAGAAGGCAGGTAATGTTTTGTCCAGCGTTACATGGTTAAAGTCTCCAGAGATTAGCACAAGTGCCTCAGGGTGCTGCGTTTGTAACTTAGCAACTGCGGAATGGATGATGTCACTCGCCATCTCCGCGTTCGCTTGAGAGGGGATGTAAACAATAACAGCAATCACCTGTCCAAACTTTCTGGGCAAGTAATAGGGGCGCAGACTTACGGCCAACAGTTCGATGTCCCTGCAGCAAGTGGAGATTTTAACGTTTACATGTCCTGAGTTGCACCACTTTGTATTGACATAGAGAGCGAGTCCTCCTCCTTTCTTCTTTCCGCAGGTACTTGCGTCTCTGTCCGCTCTAACTGTGCTAAACCCGGTAGCTCCACGTTAGCATCTGGGATGATAGACGTTAGCCACGTTTCACTAAAACACAGCAAGCTGCATTCTCTGTAGGTTCTGACATTTTTCACCAGCACAGCCAGTTCGTCGATCTTATTTGGTAGTGAGTTTACATTTCCCAGGATCACAGAAGGCACCGACGCCATTTTCTCTCAAGTTGTCTTGATTTAATCTTATCTTTTATCTTTGCGCCGCTCGGCTGCCCGATATCGCCTTCTTACCTCGTCAGGTAAATAAGGAACCACACCGCATAAGCATTTCTTCTCAGTGCTTTAAGCTGACTACTTGAATAGGCGATTCTGGAGTGTAAAATCCATGTCAAATAGTAAAATAGTAAAAAGTGTCCAGGGAGCAATTCCACATAAAAGAAAGTGGTATAAGTGATCAGTGAAATAGAGAAAAATAGAGATTAAAAGGTAAAAAGATAAAGTCATATACGGAGCTGCTGGAAAGGCTGCCATTCGGATGCGGCGCCGGAAATGATTTGCATCCATGTATGACCTGACACTCACCTGATGGTTTAGGTGTGGGAAGAGAAGGTGGGAGGGTTGAAGTTATGATTACTAGCTTGACTAGGTGGGACACCTACTATAAAAAGTACATTTTAAAAATGTTAAAAGTTGTATAATATAACCAGACTTCAATCATCATTATCAAAAATTAAGGTTATCTCCCAAAACTGGACTAGAATCTCTTACAGAAATCTGGATGCACATGACTCCAAATCAGATGTAAAGGTATGAAAGTGGATGGATGAAATAAACAGGAATTTTATATAATTTAATATAAGGAGTAAATAAAATGTAATGTTTGGCATGTGTATAGTATAAATAATGAAACATAAAAAGATGGAAAATTATTTACAAGCACCTACTGTATGTCCTTGTTCTGGAAGGATTCATTGTTGGCAGCTCATAAGACAAAGTTTTTGATCAAATTCCCTAAAGACAGATTGATGTATCAAGTGAACAGTACTCTAAAATTGAATTTAATCTGACGAGCGGATGTCTGCACACAAATGTACCATAATCTGTTTATTTTTCATTTTGTCTTACAGTTCTGCAGAAATATTGGTATTTTGACTTTAAAAACATTTGTAGGCTCTCTAATTCTTTGCAAAAAAACAAAATGAATTTAGCTGTTTTCTGCTGCATGCACCAAGATATTTAAAGTGTATTTAGCCAGATTATCAACAACATTCATTACAAAGTTACTTTGATTACAGAATGTACGTCTGGAACAAATATAAAATAACTGACATACAATGAGGATTTGCTTCTCCATGTACATTTTGCTTATGTTTTGAAGTACAGGCTGCATAAATATACTGTCACCATTTTCTCCACCTCCTTAGACATACCAAGCTGTGAGCAGACAGGATGTCAGTAGGCAGTAAGATGGGGTTGAGATGTTTAGATGCTACAGAACATGTTCTACTCTCTTTTATCTCTTTTCAGGTAAGAATTGGTAATATGTTGTGACAGACAGTGGCCACATTATTATGTTAACATAAATAACTTGCACCACAAAACAGCCAATTAACTGGATTCAACATCAGGTATATATACTTGGTCAAAAACTTTGAAATTGTTCAACCAAGCAATAGAATGTAATGTAATGAAAATGGTGCGACTCAAACAACTTACAGCTGAACACCAGCAAAACCAAGGAGCTGGTGGTGGATTTTAGGAGGCCCAGGCCTTTCACAGACTCCATGATCATCAGAGGAGACTCTGTGCAGAGGGTGCAGACCTATAAATACCTAGGAGTGCAGCTAGATGATAAATTGGACTGGACTGCCAATACTGATGCTCTGTGTAAGAGAGGACAGAGCCGACTATACTTCCTTAGAAGGCTGATGTCTTTCAACATCTGCAATAAGATGCTGCAGATGTTCTATCAGACGGTTGTGGCGAGCACCCTCTTCTACATGGTGGTGTGCTGGGGAGGCAGCATAAAGAAGAGGGACGCCTCACGCCTGGACAATCTGGTGAGGAAGGCAGGCTGTATTATAAACACGGAGCTGGACAGTTTGACATCCGTGGCAGAGCGACGGGCGCTGAGCAGGCTCCTGTCAATCATGGAGAATCCACTGTCCTGCTCCACTGACAGACTGAGGAGATCATTTCTCCCCCACACTATGCGACTCTTCAGTTCCACCCAGGGGGGGTAAACGTTAACATTATACAAAGTTATCGTCTGTTATACCTGCATTTTTATCACTCTTTAATTTAATATTGTTTTTTATCAGTATGCTGCTGCTGGAGTATGTGAATTTCCCCTTGCGATTAATAATGTATCTATCTATGTAGAATGGGCATGACACGTGACCTAATTGACTTTGACTATTTTATAATTTTAGTGCCGGCTATGGAGTTTCCAGTATATCAAAAAAGCTACTCTCCTGGAATTTCGAGGTGCTACAGACTCTAGAGTTTTCAGTGAATGGTACCATGAACAAAAACTTGTTGTGAGCAACAGTCTATGGTTATATTAATGAGAGAGGCCAAAAAGGAATAGCCAGATGTATCTGAGCCAGTAGAGAGGTCACAAGTATTGAAATTACAGCTCTTTAAGACAGTGGTGACGTGAACAGAAGACCACGCCATGGTCCATTTCTGAGTATGTAAATCACCTGGATTACCATAAGTTACAAAAATGTTGCCCGATCTGAAGAATCCCCTTTTCTGCTGTGTCATGCAGATGACAGGGTCAGGATTTGACATAAACAACATGAATCCAGGAATTGAACTTGCTTTGTATCACCACTACAGGCTGTCAAGTGAAGTGCAATGGTGTGGGGAAGGTTTTCTAGGCACACATCAGGCCGCTCAATACTATAACTAGCATAAATATGGAGTGAGCACCATTTTATTGTTATAATTAAGCATTGTTGTTCACCATGCACATTTCCTTATAGCGACTACATTTTTAAATGGAGACTTCCAGCAGGTTAATGTGCCATGTAATAAATTATGCATCACCTCAGGCTTGTTTCACAAAACATGACAGTGGCTTCAGTTTACTCCAGTGGCCTTCACTGTCCCCAAATCTCAGATTAACAGAGCACTTTAGGGGGTGAGGTGAAATAGAAGGTTTGTACAATTAATTTATGGTAGAAAATCTGCATGAACTACAATGTACCGTACACACAGCTCAAAATCCCTAATGTTCCCAGAATTGATCCAGGTTGCCCTGTTGAGGAGGAAACAATGAGGTTCCTAGTGAATAAAAGCTTAGCAAGGGCCAGAGAAGTGCTAGTAACGGATTAGTCAGAGTCAGTTCTCAATGTCATTACACTGAGAAATCTTCGTAGTCACAAATGAAATAGCTTTCTTTACTATTATTTGTTACTTTTTAATTTTATTGTAACAAACATCTTCGGGCGGCACGGTGGTGCAGTGGTGCTGCTGCCTCGCAGTAAGGAGACCCGGGTTCGCTTCCTGGGTCTTCCCTGCGTGGAGTTTGCATGTTCTCCCTGTGTCTGCGTGAGGTTTCCTCCTGGTACTCCGGTTTCCTCCCACAGTTCAAAGACATGCAGGTTAGGTGCATTGGCGATTCTAAATTGTCCCTTGTGTGTGTGTGACCTGCGGTGGGCTGGCGCCCTGCCCGGGGTTTGTTCCTTGCCTTGCGCCCTGTGTTGGCTGGGATTGGCTCCAGCAGACCCTTGTCTGATTTTATTTTTTCTCCAGCCGTCTGGAGTTTTTTTGTTTTTTCTGTCCCCCCTGGCCATTGAACCTTACTCTTATTCGATGTTAATGTTGATTTATTTTTTATAATTATGTCTTTCATTTTTCTATTCTTTAATATGTAAAGCACTTTGAGCTACTGTTTGTATGAAAATGTGCTATATAAATAAATGTTGTTGTTGTTGTTGTTGTTGTGACCCTATGTTAGGATATAGCGGGCTGGACAATGACTGAATGACTGACTGACAAACGTCTTCTCTTCATCGTTTTTTAAATCATAGGCCTCAATGAGTGTGTCACAATCTTTTTATAGCACAAGGTGCCTGCATCTCATGTAACGCCTACTGTACATGCATTAAAAAATATATCAATTAATAGCAGGTTGAAGCAAAATGAAAATGTAAAAAATAATTCCAAATGCATTTCTGACACTGGTATGTGCCTTAGTGGATTCCGGCATAGACTGATGTTTTATCCAGAGCCAACTACTTTAAATTAACCCAAGATCAAAATACATTAATAGTATGTATAAACATATTTTTAGAATTTGTTCACAAAGAGGTGACGTGACTTGCTTAGGGTCTAAGTCAAGGACTGAATTAGCAAACATTTGCTTAGCCGACAGGTCACACTGTCTGTCACACTACGTAGCTCCTAGGACAGCCTGAAAGCCCCAGAAACTGTAACTAACAGTAAGAAAATAAAGATAATGGACTGGAAGACGGCGCAGTGGTGAATGCAGCTGCGTCAGAGCTCCACTAGTCTGGGCTCAAATCACGTCTGTGTAGAGTTTGCATGTTTAATATGTGTTTGTGCAATTTTCTAATGTTCCATACACATTGCAAAGCCATGTTTTAGGGCCATACTTGAGTGTGAGTTTGCACTATCCAGGGCTGATTCATACCTTGGGCCCAGTGCTGCCAAGAAAAACTCTCGTATATGTCATTTTAAATTGTACACACTCATTAACCAAAACCCCTAAGAAGGTGACTGTGGAAAAGAGTTGCAGAAGATACATCTATTCATTTGATGTATCTGCTTAACCCAATTCAACTTACATTGAACCCTTATATCATTGAAGTCATGGCGAGAACATAGCGGGGACTGAGTTCGCCAGTTGTTTCAAAACTGGTGAAAAAGGACAGCTAAAAAAATGGATCTGCTGGTAATGTCAATGTGTTTTTTTATCTTTTTGTGTGCACTTAACTGTTGAATCACAAGGTTGCTGAAGATGAGGCACTCGGGCTTTTATTTTTAGAATACATAATTTACATTAGTCACAAATAAGGTAAGTAAGATTAAGTATATAATAACTTTTATCAAAGCTCACTGAAAAAAGAATACTTAACACAGTACACCTACAGATGTAAATTTGCACTGAACAATTAAATATACATCAAAATGACATACTTAGTTACAGAGAGTGTCTCTTCTTATGTTCTGTGAATGTTAAATTACAGAAATATATATATATATATATATATATATATATATATATATACAGAAAGAAAGGTTGGGAGCATGCACTGATACAGCACATTGAAATATACAGACAACAAAAAATTAACTAGCAGTGCCTATTCTATCATTGATATATTAACACATACTTTAATCCAAAACAATGCTGCAGAACTTCTGTTATATAATTATAAAAAATTTAAATCTTTTGTCTGCCTTCTCAACTGTTTAATTATACAGATAAGAGATACAGTACACAACTGTATAAATGATGTATTTGTCGTTTGTATTTTTCAGGCCAATTGATTTGCTTTGGTAAGGTTCAGTTAAATTTTGTTGTCTAAAATCCCTGTCTGCAATTACAGAATGGAGTTAAGTGGCCAATTTGGAATATAAATACCGGTAATATGTTTTTCTTTGTAGTCTTTTTATTAAGACTCAGTACTATTCTCTTTTTCACTACTTCAGAAGATTTTCCATAACAAATAAAGGAACATTCACTTAGATAAATGACACAACTTTGATATTTTTACCTGTAATGTCCTCAATCATCATTTTGTGTTTCTCTGTAAAGATCCATCCGTTCAACAAAAGGGTTGCAAGAGGACAGTGGCCATCCTAACAGCACTGGAGAAAAAATAAGAACATCACTGCATGTAGCATTTCTAAAAATCCTTCCTCTAATTTTGTTTCAATACTTGTCCAATTTTGGGTTATAGATTCATCCAACCATCCATTATCCAACCCGCTACATCCAAACTACAGGGTCACGGGGGTCTGCTGGAGCCAATCCCAGCCAACACAGGGTGCAAGGCAGGAAACAAACCCCGGGCAGGGTGCCAGCCCTACCACAGGACACACACACACCAAGCACACACTAGGGACAATTTAGAATCGCCAATGCACCTAACCTGCATGTCTTTGGACTGTGGGAGGAAACTGGAGTGCCAGGAGGAAACCCACGCAGACATGGGGAGAACATGCAAACTCTACGCAGGGAGGACCCGGGAAGCAAACTAACTGTCTCCTAACGGGTCTCCTAACTGTGAGGCGGCAGCACTACCCACTGCACCACTGTGCCGCCCCGGGTTATAGATTTTTGGGCAAATATCACGAGATACATACTATTTCTTGACCCCCACTTAGTTCATAATAGGGATGTAAAGAGCAGGGGAAGAGCTCTGTACTACAAGTCAGAAATCAACTGCTACCAGCAACCTAACAGACTTGCCTTTGGGATACAAGAAAAAAACTGAAGTGTCTGGAATAAGCCACACAGGCATGGTGTTACTGTGAAAACTGAACAAATATACAGTGATGAAATCAAACCAGGACTGCAGGAACTGTGATACACAAGAGCTACCCATCACATATTATATTTATTTTGGATCATTCTAAACACACACAAGCAAATATGTGGAGAAGGCAACACTGGATGTAAGGCAGGAACCAACTCTCAGTGGGAAAGAAGGTCATCACACTTTGGCCCAGCTTTCAGTCACTAATCATTCTGGTAGCAAATCTCTCCATTGTGGGTTAACTCTGCAATCCCCAGCGGAAACTTCTAAGTACACACCACAAAGGAGTTTCTGAGAACAAGATCAATACAGGGTGAATAGGTCAGTGAAACTAATTTTATTTGTCAGTATCTTCTGTTTGTTTCTTCACACCTCTTTGTGCACTTTGCTAATAAATAAATTGTTAAAAATGAAATGTTGTATCTTTGCCTCGTTGTCTTTTATCACTTTCAATATTCTACAAACCACAGAGAGATGCAGTAATATTTATCATTTATGATATCTGCTATATAATAATGTGTCCAGTCTCTCAGAGCAATCTGATTGGTCAGTTTGAGTTTGGTGACACGTAGAATGAGGAAGATCAAGCGTGAGACGCATGAGGAGGAGTAGAAGCGTAAGAGGCATGTTGAAAGAGTCGCCTTCAGAGACAGTAAGAGGTAAGAATGGCATCTCAAAAATAATCATAGAGTCTGAGAAGTAGGCTTTACAGTCAAGAAAGAAAGTGCCGGCGAAGACAAATTCACACAAACGCAAATACAGAGGAAAGGAGTTGAAAGTACAGGAATATAGCAATTAGCAAGTATAGAGATAGATATATAAAAATATAGAGATAACAAATATCTTTTAATTATTCCATTACCTGTTTTTGACAGGTTTCTGCAGCTAGTCCATAATAAATGTATAATAAGTTGGTAGGAGAAACAGAAGCCTGCACATTAATGTATCAGAACAACCACAACACAAACAGCTTCACACACGACAGTAAATGAGATCTGTTCCATTAAAACTTTTCATTTAAATTAAAAAATGACATGCAGACACATGCTGAACATTTCCAGATGGGGACTAAACACTTTTCTAATTGTGACAGTTGTAGGTGCCAGAAAGGAAGGACAGGCATCCCGGCCGGGATAAAGGAACGACTCAGTCCTAGCCAGGGGGCCACAATGTAAGGAGCAGGCAGATCATTCCCCCACATGACAGGCGGCAGTGTCCCTCAGAGCAAAAACCGATCAGGACACCCAGAGGGTGGCATGGGAGTTGCAGTCTGGAAAAACAGCCCTGTCGGGATTTTGGGGACCACCAGAGAGCACTGCTGGGGGAGGACTGCCCTGTTGCCACACAACCCGGAAATGTTCTGGATGACCTGGACAGGAGACTGGAAGCAGTTCCCAGGTCTAAATTAAAAGGAAGCCCGCTACATTGCTTAAAGTGAGTCGGGAGGTAGTGGGCAACACTCTTTTGGAGGAGGAAGGAAGGACTGTGAATGGTTTATTTGGTTGGTAATTGTATGTGGAAGGCATTGTGTCAAATAAAAATGATTTATTTCAACCTGGAATTGTGTTGGGTATACATGTGTCTGTGGTTTGGGGCTCAGTAGTGGTTACTCAATATATAAAATTTGGCTGGTTGCAAAACACCATTTGTTTTATACATTTTTTTGCAACACAAAGTCGCACTGTAAATTCAATTTTGTGGCAATCACTGGTTCATCATTAACAAATTGAGATTGAATTACTATTCTGTACTATTATTAGTTAAATAGATATTGAATTTTGTATGGTTTAATCTACCTCTCTTCAAATCCTAAAAAGTATCAAAAAACTCTTCAATTTTCTACAGCAATCTATTTTATTTGCAAGCACAAAGCAACCATAAAAATGCACTCAGATAGTAGCCATAAATGTGTAAAGCCACATCATGTAATTTCCTAAATTAAAAGCCACTGGGAGTCTGACTATTGCACCCGTGGGAATTCGTCACTAAAGCAAACTGAAGTATATTCCAAAATAATTAAAAACGTGACAACAGTTCGCCTTATGTCTCTCAGTCATGGTACTTGTTGGCATGCGGAATGCCACCACAGTTTGGTTTTAAGACCTTCAGATGCCATAAAGCCTTCTCTCTCTTTCTGTCTCTCTCAGGAAAAAACAAGATACAACCACAATAGCACTCCTAAAATGGTCAAGCAAAACACAGGGAGTTGTAACCATTTTCCATGAAGACGATTTTCACAGAAAGGGTTAGATCCAGTCACGCTGCCTTCCAGAAGTCTCTAAAGCCAATTCATATGTAAGCCTTCATACGGAAAGGAAGACAATAAGTGTAGAAGGTTTAGCATGCTCATTTTGGGGTCTTTGTGTCCTCTTTACAAGTTTCACTTTAAATTGTAATGTAAAAATGAGTAGAAGTATTAGCACATCTCGGCATACCATATTGTTTGCATATGCAGAGAGGACTGAAGACAGGCTATTATACGAGTAATAAAAAAAGGGCCAATGACTTTCCTGAACTAAAATGATCCAGCAGCCCAGAGTGGACAACAGTTACCTTCTGGTGTATGGGTATTCTGAGAGTCTCCTACGGGCCAAAAAGTCATTTGCAATTTCAGAACAACAGAACTTACCCAAGCAGAAGTAAAGGCAAGACAGAAATCAACCCTGGAGTGGACAGCAATCAAGTACAGGGCACAGTGGTGCACACATTCATAATTACAGTAGTCATTCTGGACCCATTTTGAATCACTAATCAACTTAACATGCAGTCCACATTATGAGAGAAAATCTGAAATTAAAAAAATGTTAAAATGTGTTAGAAATTGACATTGTGTTTGTATCGGGGCCTCATTGTGTTTGATCGCTTTCTTATTCTAGAAACCACAGTGTAATGCAGTAGTAGTTTTCATTTTTGACATCTATAATAAATTCATAATATGTTGGTAGGAGAACAGAAACAATTCATCCCATTAAAAATAATGCCTACGATAATAACCATAAGTTGAAGAAAAAACTCACATTAAACAAAGCAAATCTGCAAAGTGAGCTTACGGCAGTGCTGGGATTCCCTCATTTGTAATTATGTGCACACTACTTAATGGTATGAAATGTAGCACACACATCTAATTTTCTGTTCCTTCTCTTAGAAGACGCCCACAGTTCTGTGTGAAAGACGATCACTAATTGTCTTCTTAAACTCCCCCACTTCATTCAGAGCACCAAATGACTTACCTAATTACACATGTGCGTTTCCCCCAGAGTCTGCATGGCACTGCAGCATCGTGTGACTGCAAAACTAATGTTTTCTGGCAGAAATACAAAGCAGTCTGCATAAATAAATTCTAGTGGACACCGGGCAGCTATGACTCATCATAAAAGCAAGTCCAAAGAGACATTAATGTGCATCCTTCTGAATCTTTTATTTGGCTCTCTAGACCAAATTGTCCACTTTCTCAAATTATAAATTTTAATTAAAATAGAAGAATGCTAAGAATTTTATAAATATATTGCACAAGCACCATGTATAAGAATTTAAAGAATAAGCCTCAAACTAGTTGGAGCTGTGAAAGTTCAAAAAAGCAAAGGTGTTTGTCAGTCAGTCATTGTCCAACCCGCTATATCCTAACACGGGGGTCTGCTGGAGCAAATCCCAGCTAACACAGGGCACAAGGCAGGAAACAAACCCTGGGATGGGCGCCAGACCAAAGCAGGGCACACACTAGGGACAATTTAGAATTTCCATTGCACCTAACTTGCATGTCCTTGGACTGTGGGAGGAAACCGGAGCACATCCACACAGACACGGGGAGAACATGCAAACTCCACGCAGGAAGGACCCAGGAAGCGAACCTAGGTCTCCTAACTGCAAGGTAGCAGCGCTACCCACCGTGCCACCGTGCTGCCGAGGCAAATGCAGACATGGACAAATTTGTTGGTATCCTTACAGCTGATTGAAAAAGTGCTGGGTGCCTCCTGAAAAGTAATGAAATGAAAACAACTGTCCCATGTATACCTGCATGCCATTGATATGTCATCGAGTAAAGAAAAGCAAGTGTGAAAAGAGATGAAGTATTGCTTATTCTGCAAAAAGAGAGAAAGAGAGAAAGAGGTTGGGAGCCTGCACTGATACAGCGCATTGCCATACCCACCACATAACGAACCACCTTAGGATCCCAAATTAGGACCAAAGTGGAGCCATGCAATGGGTGACACCTCAGCACCACACTAGTTCAAATGGAATGGAGCAGTGTGAGGTTTTTTACAGTGGCTGGAAGTGCCAGTCCTCCCACTAACCCCCGAATTTTCCTTTGCAAGATGGAGGACCTCCTTGCAGGACTGGATGCAGTTTGATGTCATAAGACGTACTAAAATGGCCTGGATACATTTGTTGGTACCCCTAGAAATGAATAGAAATTATTGGATCAGAGTGGTGTTTCCCAAACTCAGTCCTGAGGACCCCCTGTGGCTGCAGGTTTTTGTTCCAATCAGCTTCTGTTTTTAATTGGACTCCTGGGCTAATTAAGTGTTGAGTTATAGCCCAAGTTCTGTGTTTTGGGAACAATATAGAAATTAGAAAACTAAGTTTGGTTAAAAAAATATTAAATGTACTAAATACTTATATTGGAATAATGTATTTTTTTCTTTTTAACAATATTTTCATTCTACTTTTCCTGGTGTTCTAATTGTTTAATTAATCCATTATTTACTAATTATTGGATCTGATGTTAAAGTACTTGCAGCCTTTTATTATTCAGTGTTGTTTGCCAGTGTGTCTGCTCTGCTCACTTTTAATTGTCATTAATAAGATACAACGAAGGAGGAAAACTACACAGAGAAAGGGCAAAATATAATGAAATCAACAAAAAAGAGTTAAGCATTTAAATCTATAGCAAAAGCAGAAATATTTCTAAATGTCTTATAAATGTAAAATCATGCTGCTGGGCTTTTCTAAATGTAATAAGAGAAAAATAAGAATAAGAGAAATTATAGCAGCTAATTCAATGAGATCAGTGTTATCAGGTGTTGTCACTGGTTATGAATTGGAAAAAAAACCTGCAGCCACAGCGACTGAGAACTGAGTTTGGGAAGCACTGGATTTGAGTGATTTGTCAAACTAGCTGTTTTCTTTAAATGGTATCACACATGTCTCCAATTGTGCAATCAGCCATCCAGCCTATTTAAATGGAGAAAAGTAGTCACTCTGCTGTTTGGTGTCATCATGTGTCCCATAATGAACATGAACATGAACATGAACATGAACATGAACATGAACATGAACATGAACATGAACATGAACATGAACATGAACATGAACATGGGGAAGGCCTTGTCTGAGGAGATGTGACAGAACATTATATACCAGCATAAGACCATCTCCAAGCAGCTTGATGTTCCTGTGACAACATTTGCAAATATTATTAAAAGATTTCAGGTCAAAGGGATTGTAGCCAACTTCCCTGGACACAGAGCTGCAAGAGGAAAATTGTCCCCAGAATGAGCAGAAAGATAGTGAGAATGGTAGACAGAAAGCCAAGGACAACTTCCAAAGAGATACCAGCTGAACTCTAAGGTCAAAGGTCTATCAGTGTCTGATCGCACCATCAGTCGCTTTTTGAGTGACAGTGGGTTCAAACTAAAAAGACCCAAGAGGACTTCACTGTTTAAAGAAAAACATAAAAAAGCCAGACTGCAATTTGCTACAATGCATATTGACATGACACAACGCTTCTGGGAGAATGTCCTTTAAACAGATGAGGCAGAACTGGAGCTTTTCAACAAGTCACATCAGCTCTATGCCCACAGATGAAAAATTAAGCTTTCAAAGAAAAGAAGAGCACATCTACAGTGAAACATAAAGGAGGCTTGGTTATGTTTTGGGGCTGCTTTGCTGTGTCTGGCATGTGGTGCCTTGAGTCTGTGCATGGAATAATGAAATCTCAGAACTATAAAGATATTGTGGAGCGAAATGTACTGCCCCAGTGTCAGAAAGCTCACAGGTTGTGGATTCTCCAACAACATAATGACTCAAAACACACAGCTAAAAGCATCCAAGAATGGCTAAGAACAAAATATTAGACTATTCTGAAGTGGTCTTCTATAAGCCCTGATTTGAATCCTATCGAAACACCTATGGAAAGAACTGAAACATGCAGTTTGGAGAAGGCCCACTTCAAACCTGACACAGCAGGAGTAGTTTGCTCAAGAAGAGTGGACCAAACTACCTGTTGACATGAGCAGAAGTCTCACTGAGAGCTCCAGAAATCACTTGTTTGCAGTGATGGCCTCTAAAGGGTGTGCAACCAAGTATTAAGTTAAAGGTCCCATGATTTTTGTCCACACCATTTTCATTGTCATTAGTTTAAATATTCTGTTGAATTAAAACTCTAAAGCAAAGTCTGATTATTGTTAAACACAGAATAAACAATGATGGTTGCCAATTACTTTTGTTCGTTTCCAAGTTATTTCAGAGAAAAAATTTGAGTTCTTCTTTTTTCATGGAAGGGTACCAATAAATTTGGCCATGTCTGTAAGAACGTACAAATGCTATGCATTTTTTTCAGCAAATGTATATTTTTATTTTCAAATTTTTTTATCAGATTCTTTTAATATGTTTTACTTATCAAACTCCTTTATCCAAATCAACCTAGAAGGCAAACCATTACTCAAATATTTTAAGTGTTTCAAAAGTACATGTTTAACTGCTGCCTCTTCCAGGGTTGCTTACTCCATCTGATATTGGCTGTCAATGACTCTGACATGAATTATGTGAGATCAGGGAACAGATCGAGCAATCATTCACTCGATTAATAATCAATTCATTAGTCTTTAACTAATTAGTAAGTCTACTGTTTTGATATAAAAATGACAGAATGCACTATAAGATACTCAGGAATACATCTTCTGTCTATCTAACACGCCAGACACAACCACAGAAATCAGATATCTACCAACTTATTGGAGAAAACCACAGAAATGTAACATCTAACTAGAAAACTCACTAGACAAAACAATAGGAATTCAATATGCATCTGTCAAATTCAACAGAAAAGAGAGAGATAAATAAATCAAACTAGCAAACAGTATATGGATTTGAAATTAATCTTAAAAAATTTGCTGAATTACTATTCTTTATTTTGTATAGATAGATAGATAGATACCACAGAGTACTTTTGAACATTCTGCCCAGGACAGAGCTGAAATCTTTACCCGGCCGGAACGCCTGATGATTTCTGTACTGGTTTGGATGCCGAAGAAGACAAGAACTGGCAGTAGAGGACAACAGGGAGCAGTTCATCCTCCACATTAATAGGTGGCAGTGTCCCTCATATAGAGTCCTAGTTGGAACACCCACAGGGCTGCATGGGAGTTGGAGTCTGGGGGAATTGCCCTGAGGGGTCCCCTTATGGACAATAGAGGGCATTGCCAGGAAGGACCTCCCTGGTTATCTTATAACTCGGAAGTGCTTCCAACTGGCCACATAACACCACCACGGGTTCGTAATAAAAGAGAATGCACTGCCTTGTCCAGGCGAACTGGAGCTGGGAAGAAGGACGGAAGGAAACACTTGACTGGAGGAAAGCAGTGCGTTGGGAAAAGAGAGAGTGTAAAAGTGATAGAGACAGAGTTTATTGTGTACAAGATATTCTTGTAATAAACAACCCTTTATTTGAACCAGGGACTGTACAGTGTCTTTGTGTTTTGGGGTTTGGGGCTCACTGGCTCCCCTAGACTTCACAATTGATAGATCTATCCTTATATACTTAGGAGCATCAAACAACTGTTCAGTTTACTATGACAATCCATTTTCATTTATAAGCTGCCTTTCCCAAATGTCAACATTGTTCCACAAAACAACGTAAAAATGCATTCAAGAAGTAGCCATAAATGTGTAAAACCACATCATGTAATTTCCTATATTAAAAGACAGCTTTACTTGAAATCTGACTATTGCACCTGTGAGAAATATGGTACTAAAGAAAACTAATTCTACTCCAAAATAAAAAAAAAAAATTCTCAAGACACCACAGTCACAAGAGTTGGCTTTATCTCTCTCAGTCATAGGTATGTGAAATGCCACCACAGTTTGGGTTAAGACCATGAGATGCCATAAAGCAGGCATGTCAAACACACGGCCCCCGGGCCGCATGTGGCCCGTAAGAGAAATCTGTGCAGCCCACATGACAGATCCTAGTTAGCACTGATCTTGTACAAAATGATTACTATCGTTTGTGATTGAATCATTCTGCATCTTCGGCGTTAACTTATTGACTTTTCTTACTTTTGCCTTCTGACAAAAGTGCGTTTTCCCATGGCATTACGGAAACCGGAAACAACATCTGCTAGTATAGCCATGAGCCTTGACCAAAGTTAATGAGCCGCAACGTCACAACTGAAGTGCTAGGCTGCAGCAGCAGGCAGCAGGGGCGGCCTTAGGCATGTGCAAACTGTGCACCTGCACAGGGCCGCCACGCCAATATATATTGAATATAAAACAGAAAGAGAAAATAATGACATAGCTGACAGCAACGTGGCTGAAAAACATTGTGTTTCTTGTTAATTAGTACGCTGTATTTACTAGAGTCGGAGCAGTAAGCTATATGTAGTATTATAACGTTCTGCCGTAATAAGAATATCATGGGCCGCCCACTTGGTTTTCAAGTTACGGACACACGCATATAGAAGCATGTCATGAGCATGAGGCGGCTATGCCGTGTCCGCAATGGACGTGGCCATCCGCCGTGCATAAGATACTATATTGACATTGGCGGCGAAGGGGCCATCGTTTCTTTCTCTGCCCAGGACCGCCACGAGCCTAGAGCCACCCCTGCTAGGCTACACTACTGGCTGGGCTGCTGAGACTGGTCACTGGGCAGAACTGACCATCACGAGTAGTAATAGCTCGCATATTTTCATAATTTTTTGCTCTAGTTGTATGTCATTTTGTGCTAGTATTGTAATGAACAGTTAGTGCAGACTACAGCTGAAGATTTGAAGTGGACGCGAGAAGTTGGTGAGTTGTTTATTAACAAATTTTTGTGATTTTGAGTTTGTATAATTAGTGTAAGTCAGGGAGCTTTTTGCATATCAGCTTACTTTACAATATAAACTTTGAAGTAAACTTAGTAAAGTAAAATTAGATTTTTGGAGGATTTGTTTTCCAACTTGAATTACTGAGCAATGAATTCAGTGAGTGTTTTCGTGATTTCAGTTTACACGAACAGGACTTTGCGCTGTTCTCTTACAATGTTGAGAATGTGCCTGAGAATATCCAAATGGAATTGATTGAACTGCAGTCAGATTCTATTCTGAAGGCAAAATACAATGAAGTTGGTGTGCCAGGCTTGTATGCTTACCTGCCACCCTCGTATGTGCAGATCCCTAAGTTGGCATTTAGAGTACTGTCTATGTTCGGAAGCACTTACCTTTGTGAGCAATTGTTTTCATTAATGAAAGCTACCAAAACCCCACATCGCTCAAGACGTACTGTCGAGCACCTTTCATCCCTCATAAAAGTTGCAGCTGCACTAGATTTCAAGCCTGATATTGATGAAGTGGTTACTAACAAGAAATGCCAAGTGTCGGGAGAAAAGAAATAAATCTCACACTGTAAGACTCCTATGTAAGCAATGAATATAATATAATAATATAAGGGCCTAGCTAAGAGGCTAAGACTCTTAATTGTACGATGTTGTACGGAGAGTGTATGGAAATAAATTGCTTTTCTTTAAACTTTAAGTGTTACATTTTTTTAAATTTTCAGTATTGGAAAGATAGCTACAGTAACTTTTTATAATAGTATAATAGTATTTGTTACAGTGCGGCCCGCTGACGCACGTATGGCAGTCGAAGCGGCCCACAAATGATAGTGAGTATGACATGCCTGCCATAAAGCATTCACTCTCTCTCTCAGAAAAACAAGATATGGAACTCGTAAAATAGCCAAGTAAAACACAGGGAGCTGTAACCATTTTCCATAAAGGTAATTCTCACAGAAAGTGTTAGATCCAATCACACTCCCTTCCAGAGGTTTCTAAAGCCTTCACACAGAAAGGAAGACGATACTTGATGGAAGTGTAGCACACTCATTTTGTATTCTTTGCCTCCTCTTCACAAGACTTTAAATTGGAATTGTTGACTGACTCTGCACTGTTGTAGTGTAAAAAAGGATTAGAAGTATTAGCACATCTCAGCATACAACATCGTTTGCATATGCACAGAGGATTGAAGAAAGGCCATTGTAATAAAACAGGGTCAATGACAGACCTGAATTGAAAAAAATCCAGCAGCTCTGAGTGGACAACAGTTATCTCCGGGTATTTGGGTATCCCGAGAGTCTAGTACTGGTCAAAAAGACATTTGCAATATCAGCACCATAAAACTTACCCGAGCAGAATTAAAGGCAAGACAGGAATTAACCCTGGACTGGGAGGCAATCAAGCACAGGACATGCTGGTGCACACATTCATAATTAGTCATTGTGGAGCCAGTTTTGACTCATTAATCACCATAACATGTAGACCACATTATGAAATCTGAACAAACTCGAGTATACAGTTGTGCTTGAAAGTTTGTGAACCCTTCAGAATTTTCTATATTTCTGCATAAATATGACCTAAAACATCATCAGATTTTCACTCAAGTCCTAAAAGTAGATAAAATGAAACCAGTTAAACAAATGAAACAAAAATATTATACTTGGTCATTTATTTATTAAGGAAAATTATCGAATATTACATATTTGTGAGTGGCAAAAGGATGTGAACCTCTAGGATTAGCAGTTAGTTTGAAGGTGAAATTCGAGTCAGGTGTTTTCAATCAATGGGATGACAATCAGGTGTGAGTGGGCAGCCTGTGGTATTTAAAGAACAGGGATCTATCAAAGTCTGCTCTTCACAACACACGTTTGTGGAAGTGTATCATGGCACGAACAAAGGAGATTTCTGAGGACCTTGGAAAAAGAGTTGTTGATGATCATCAGGCTGGAAAAGGTTACAAAACCATCTCTAAAGAGTGTGGACTTCACCAATCCACAGTCAGACAGATTGTGTACAAATGGAGGAAATTCAAGACCATTGTTACCCTCCCCAGGAGTGGTCGACTAACAAAGATCACTCCAAGAGCAAGGCGTGTAATAGTCGTCAAGGTCACAAAGGACCCCAGGGTAACTTCTAAGCAACAGAAGGCCTCTCTCACATTGGCTAATGTTCATGTTCATGAGTCCACCATCAGGAGAACACTGAACAACAATGATGCGCATGGCAAGGAGAAAGCCGCTGCTCTCCAATAAAAACATTGCTGCTCGTCTGCAGTTTGCTAAAGATCACGTGGACAAACCAGAAGGCTATTGGAAGAATGTTTTGTGGACGGATGAGACCAAAATAGAACTTTTTGGTTTAAATGAAAAGTGTTATGTTTGGAGAAAGGAAAACACTGCATTCCAGCATAAGAACCTTATCCCATCTGTGAAACATGGTGGTGGTAGTATCATGGTTTGGGCCTGTTTTACTGCATCTGGGCCAGGACGGCTTGCCTTCATTGATGGAACAATGAATCCTGAATTATATCAGAGAATTTTAAAGGAAAATGTCAAGACATCTGTCCATGAACTGAATCTCAAGAGAAGGTGGGTCATGCAGCAAGGCAACAACCCTAAGCACACAAGTCATTCAACCAAAGAATAGTTAACGAAGAATAAAGTTAATGTTTTGGAATGGCCAAGTCAAAGTCCTGACCTTAATCCAATCAAAATGTTGTTGAAGGGCTTGAAGCGAGCAGTTAATGTGAGGAAACCCACCAACATCCCAGAGTTGAAGCTGTTCTGTATGGAGGAATGGGCTAAAATTCCTCCAAGCCGGTTTGCAGGAATGATCAAAACTTACCAGAAACGTTTAGTTGCAGTTATTGCTGCAAAGGGCGGTCACACCAGATACTGAAAGCAAAGGTTCACATATTTTGCCATTTACAAATATGTAATATTCGATAATTTTCCTTAATAAATAAATAACCAAGTACAGTATAATATTTTTGTCTCATTTGTTTAATTGGTTTCTCTTTGTCTACTTTTAGGACTTGAGTGAAAATCTGATGATGTTTTAGGTCATATTTATGCAGAAATATAGAAAATTCTAAAAGAGTTCACAAACTTTCAAGCACAACTGTATATGAAGAACATGCAAACTCCACACAAACATTAGAAGAGAAACTGAACCCAACACCCTAAACATGAGCAGCAGAGAAGCTTGTGGCTCAGTGACACCGTCACATCCATGAGAGTAAGAAACAAAATATACTAAAAAGGGCCTTAATACATTTAAGCTTGAATAAACTGCAAGTGAGTGCTTTTTGTGTACCTTGTATCACTGATGTTTGTCGACGATCCTCAACTGTTTGGTTCGACAGGGAAATCTGAGCAAAATGCAAATGCAAGAAACCTTTTAGATTTAATGCACGTCTTACCAGTTTACATTTCATGCAACACAGTTTTAGAGCATCAATTTCAATTTTAACAGGGGTTACGTTTTATTCTATGTGTAACTATAAATGGGGGTAGGGAGGATTTTACAGGTCTTGGAGGATTTCAGCAGTGACTTTATGAAGGATTATAAGATCATTTGTTGCTAAAAGTGAACAAGTCAGATTATTTAAAATTTTCAACTGTCACAAATGATGTAAGTTTTAATTTTGGACTCATAAAGAATTAGCCACAGGAGAGAACTGCAGGAATGCACTTATAATTGAAGGCTGCGTCTCATTTGCTCCTGTAGCACTCAAAATAATTCAACAGTGCGCCATATACTGTATACTTTTGCCACTTTTATCACGTTATTGACTGTACTAATGTCCCCTCTTCTGAGCACCACACATTCAGTATAACTAATTCATATTATTTAGCAATGAAGCTGTTTAAACACCCCCTCTAACTCAGCCTGTGGAAATCTGCCCTGCCACTTGCACACAGTATTATACATATTGCACCATTAAGGCAGTTGCCATTTTTACAGCAGCATTATGAGCTAAGTGCATGCTAAAGTGGAAGTTTTACACACTGGTTAGTGAATTTTATTTTGTAATACGCACAAACGGCAGATTATTTCAATAATGTGACTTTAGAGTAGCCACAGGAACAGAAATGGTCACTTGTCTTAATTTGTATCTGCTATACAACTAGCTGTTTATACAATTAGCTTACTGCCCATATGGAGTTTCCAAATTCTCCATAAAACACCCTGTGTTTCAAAGTTATTTTAGTTCATCCATCCATCCATTATCCAGCCCGCTATATCCTAACTGCACGGTCACGGGCCAATCCTAGCCAACACAGGGAGCAAGGCAGGAAACAAACCCCAAGCAGGGTGCCAGCCCACCGCAGGGCGCACACACACACACACATCAAGCACAATTTAGGATCATCAGTGCACCTAACCTGCATGTCTTTGGAGTGCGGGAGGAAACCCACGCAGACACAGGGAGAACATGCAAACTCCACACAGGGAGGACCTGGGAAGTGAACCCAGGCCTCCTAACTTTTAGTTCCACATTTTAATTTGTTTTTTATGTCAAGTTCAAGTGAACTTTTTATGAAGTGTACACAGTTCAGAACATCCATTCATCCATCCGTTTTCCTACTCTGCTTTTACTGAGAAAGGTCATGGGACAGCTGAGCCCTATCCCGACAATCTTTGAGCAAGGCAAGAACAGTTCATCACAGGGTGAATACACACAGACAAGGGTGAATTTAGCAATGCCAATTCACCTAACCTGCATGTCTTCTGACTTTGGGAAGAAAACAGAGCACCCGGAGGAAACCCATGTGAACACCGAAAGATAAGGAGGACGTGGCGGATGTTTCCTCACTTGCCGACCAACCACGAGCATTACCTGGTAGTTAACCATCCAAATAATCAGATTGTGATTCAGACCTTTGAATATAATACCCAGATCTTCACCCTGTCATGTAGGCGAACCAGCCACCGTGGAGCAACATCAGAGGCTTTGCCTCAGCACTGACGTCCAAGGTGCGTTCCCTATGATGGGAAGCAAAGGTGCGTACACCTGATGAGACCCAATTAGGGAAGAACATGTATTGCATACTCATTGTATTATTTGGTAGGTACTCTATTACATATACTGTACATTGTTAAGACCACCAGGGGGTGTACAGCTCCCCAAACAACCGACACAACAGACACACAGCACAAGTCCAGCATACAACATACGTTTATTAAGAGTGTGAAACGTTTTTCCATTGTTTCCTACAACTCCAGCAGAGTACCAACAAGCAATAATAAACCAAATATACAGTCCCTTTCTTCTACTTGTTTTTTCTGTTCTGTCTCCACTCATCCCTCAAGCTTTGTCTGCGTCCTCCAAACTCTGGCTCTCCAAATTGAGTGAGAAGGCCCCTTTTATGGAGCACCTGGAAGTGCTCCAGGCGTTCTGCAATCCCTTTCCGGCTGCACTTCCGAGTGTGATGGCAGTCCTGCAGAGGAGGGCTCAGCTGTTCCCCATGCACCTCTTGTCAGTGGCCAAGGGCCCCAAGGATGTTAGCCAGGGAGGCTGTACTCTGTCATCCCAATTGGGGGATTACCCTGTAAGCTCCTTCCCCCAGTCATTCTGTTACGAAGGCATCCTGGCTATGCATCACTATATATAGATATACACATACAGGAGGAATCCCATCATAATGAAATTCATAACAACGAATATAAGGAAAATAGGTATAATATTGTGACCGGAAACACCGGCGATTCACCATCTGTAATGGCAGTAGCACAAAGACAGCTCTGTAGCTGCTCTGTTGCATCATACCGTGTAACATGCTTGTCACATGTTTAGAATATTTAACACTCAACTTGGACTCACCTTTCTGTCTCTTGTGAAATTAAATCTGGGACCCAAACTTGCCAATACCTGTATAAAAACAGCAGTTTTTAAACTGCAAAAATATTTTATTTGAAAATGAGATGTTAGATGTAACTTTTTTTTTTTTTATAGAAACACAGGTATGAATACAGAATGAAAATGAGACATTAAACTTTTTTATAGAAATACAAAAATCTTCTAATTTTTTTCATTCCGGTGCCAACACCCAATCTATACCATTGTCTTCTATTTGAACATGATGTTGTATGAATGTTTGGGGCAACAAAAAGTATTCATTATTGTGAAAATTTCATTACTTCGGAATTCACTATAATTGGATTTGACCTTTATAGTACTAGTGAAACACGGCAAACTTTAAAAATCAATAAACAAACAGGTATCGCTAGCTAAGCGGAGCCAAGGTCTGCTTCAAAATGTGGCCAGAGGTACAGTCAATAGAATGGAGCCTGGCGGGTGAGTGAGGAGGGCCCTACCGGACTCCCCACTCCTGACGTCACGTTTCCCCATCTCCTGCAAGCAAACTAAGATACTTAGCGTGATGAGAGAAGTTGCAAAATCAACCGGAATGTTCAAGCAAATTATAGAAAAAAAACCCGATCTAAATCCGTTAAGTAGTTCTCTTGTGAAAAGCGGACAGACATACAAACAGACAGACATTGGATTTTTATAGATATATATGGATACACACACACACACACACACATATATATATATGAAAATTATAATATATTATATTATATATATAAATTATAATATATATATGAAAATTTGGGTCAAAATAAATTAAAAAATGATCACGATCGACACACATATTAATTTTCATGGCTTTTATGTAGCGATTAAAAAAAAAATGGTGGAAGGAAATGACATGGTGGAAAAGACGTCATCATGAATGGCCAGAAGTGACATCATCAGGATGAACAGGACATGACATCATCATGGAAGTGCCATCATCGGCATTGGCTGGAAAGTGACGTAACTGTACAGGAACTGGAAGTGACGTCACAGATGTTGTGTGGAGTGAGATTGAGGCAATTTTGTGAACCTGGAAACAAGGTAGGGGAGTTTTGATTTTTCTTCTTTATGGCTGTAGACAAAGAGAGAGAGACATCAGTGCACATAACCAACCCATCATCTCGCGAAACACCACTCACCTTAGGACTTGTTGGTTGCTTCCTAAGCATGTGTGTGTTACAATACATACATATTTTACATATACTGTGTATATATATATATATATATATATATTGTGACGGATAGGGGGCGCTATCGCTCCCTTGAACCCCTGTCCATGACTCCAGACACCAGGTAAAAGTCCAACAGTTGACTTTATTTAAATGCCACAGTGCACAAAGCACCCTCTCCTCCACTATACTCATAAACAAATACAATAATCACTAATAAACAATTCCTCCACTCCCAGACACGTTGCCACCCTTCCACCCAAGCTCAGCTCGACCGTCTGGGTGCCCCTTTCCTGCAGCATTCCCTAGTGGCCCCCACGGTATCCAGCAGGGCTGCGTATAAAAACTACATTGTCCATGATGCCCTGCTGGTCTTCTGGGGACCTCCATACTGCAAGGAGGGCTCCACCTGGCGGCTTGGGGGTATTGGCCGGGATAAACGGCCGGCCGGCCACCCACCACTATATATATATATATATATATATATATATATATATATACAGTATATGTAATATGTAATATTGGATTTTTTTTCTCCATAAATAATAAAAACCATCAATTAAAAACTGCATTTTGTGTTTACTTGTGTTATATTTGACTAATGGTTAAATGTGTTTGATGATCAGAAACATTTTGTGTGACAAACATGCAAAAGAATAAGAAATCAGGAAGGGGGCAAATAGTTTTTCACACCACTGTATATATATATATATATACACATACACACAGATTTACATAATCATGTATGCCTGTCTGAGGACCTCCTTGCAAGCTCAGTTAAGATATGTAATAATCCACTGAGAGAGGAGGCAATGCTGCTAACAATTTTGTCTCCTTCTTTCCCAACAGCACAGAGAAGTCATATGAGAAGGCACTTAACCCCTCTACTTCCGATTTGGCTGCCATAAAACCTCAGGCGTCACGGAAGGCCAAAGCATCCACCAGACAGAGCTCCATAGAAGTGACAAGCCTTGTACACTTTTCTGAAGAACTTGATGAAAGGACAAATGCTGGTGAATGTCTTTTTTGTTTCCTTTTGTTTGCATTTCCATCTCTGAACAATAAATGGGACAATGTGGTTGACACCTCAAAATTTACTTGCAGTTTCCAAAGCTCTCATTACTGTACCCAGGCACTACAGTTACACAGACATGGTGTGTCTCTTACAGGGACCATTTTAACACTAGAATCCCTGAAGCCTACGAAAAAACTTGCAATCCTGGCCCACCTTAAATCCCATCGCACCTGTCCATCAGCATCTTTTGTTTTATAAATGTGTTAATCAGGACAAGCAGCAAGCAGCCTGCTATCCCATAACCCCCCAAACCGCTGGAGCTCATCTCGGGCAAAAAGTTCTCCCAGCTCGACTATTCTTTATCTGCATGTGAGGTCCTTGTGTTGCATAGGGTTAATAATATATCTTAATTTGGAACACACGAATTTTAACAACAAAATTTTGACATGGAGTGTATAATGTGTGAAGACTGGACGTCCAAATATTAAATAAACACTTTCATAAAAGGTACACATATAACAAAACAAGTGCGCTTTTATTCAGGAATATAACCGAAGAAAAAGAAATCGGGTTATGGTATGAAGCAGATATGACCTCTTGGGCGGGGCAACGGTAAGAATGGCTGACTCATAACTAAGAGGTCCCATGATCAAATCCGGGTGCTCTCCAGAATTTTGAGAAGGAGCTGCTCTTATTGTTACTATCATACAAAAAAACATACATTTGATTTGAGTCTATAACAGCCGGTGTAAATTTATGTTGCTTGTAAAGGTTAGCGTTTTTTTTTTTTATTCAGTTTTACTCTCTCAGTCATGTTAACACTCGCCCCGATATGACACTGCTGTTTTCAGATAAAGACGTGCTATAACAGAGGTGAACTCAGATGAGGATGAGGGTTCTACATCGGAGAACAAGAACAGAAGCCCTCCCCGGAAGAAACGTTCACTTCACACATTATACACTCCATGTCAACATTTTGTTAGTACTATAACATGAAAAAAGTTTCCATTTTAGGTATTTGTTCAACATTTCTTCAGTTTCTCGCATTTCCTGAAATGCTTGTGTTCCAATAATTTACCCTATGCAGCTCAAGGACCTCACACGCAGATAAAGAGGACTTGAGCTGGGAAAACTTTTTGCCCAAGATGAGCTCCGCCCTATGGGGATGGGAGAGCAGGCTGCTTGCTGCTTGTGATGATCAACACATTTACAAAACAAAAGATGCTGTTGGACAGGTGCGAAGGGATTTAAAGTGGCCTGGGATTAAGAGTTTTTCCGTAGGCTTTAGGGATTCTAGTGTTAAACTCCAGGTATCCAGGTATTAGTGGAGTGGCTAAATGTTGTTCAATCAATTTCCATTTCTTTCCTAGAGAGGCATACAAAGCCTGACATTATTTCTGCTTCAACTTCACTTTTTCCAGCCGCAAGGACAAAAACACATACTGTTGATTCAACTAATGGGATCAGTTAACAAGAAAACATGGCAGTGAGCAGATAGAACTCTTGTAGCCAGAGAGTACCAAAACCCTCAAATCTACCTATTTAATGACTTTTCTTGACTTTACAAACTTGACAATTAAACAACCTCTGCACTCTTGCATTTGTTATTCTTAAATTTTACCCTATGTACAGTATATTGTGATGTGTAGGTCACCGACTTGCAAAAAAGAGAAGGAGGGGAATGCAGGTTTCAAAGTAAATCTGCTTTATTGTAGTGAAAACAGGAAGCATTTATTCAGACGGAAGCTGTCACTCCAGCACACAGAAACACAGTAAGCAAGCAGTGACATTGTTGGTCATCCTGCATTAGCTCCCTTTTTCAGATTAAAAGAACAGATAGCCTTCTTCGTCAGGTAGGTTCAGCGGCTGCAGATCAGCTCCTGGAGCAAGAGAAGACATTCTGGAGGAGAGAAGACAGAAAGAGAGCAAAGCCAGGTCAGTGGCTGGTTTTAAATGTTCTCTGCATTAACCTTTGGGTGACTGATGTGTTAGGCAATGAGCCTGAGAACTTGCAATTGAACTGGCAGTAGACAAACACCACTTCCTGGTTTAATGGTGCTTCAGCACACGGCGCAGTTAGGGTTTTTTTTTTGAGTACCTTTTTACCAGAGTTACTCTCTCTCTCTCTATATATATATATATATATATATATATATATATATATATATATATATATATATATATATATATATATATATTCATCCATCCATTATCCAACCTACTATATCCTAACTACAGGGTCAAGGGGGTCTGCTGGAGCCAATCCCTATACACTGCACAAAAAAATAAAAGGAACACTTTTTAATCAGAGTACAGTATAGCATCAAATCAATGAAACTTCTGGAATATTGATCTGGTCAGTTAAGTAGCAGAGGGGATTGATAATCAGTTTCAGCTGCTGTGGTGTTAATGAAATTAACAACAGATGCACTAGAGGGGCAACAATGAGACGACCCCCAAAACAGGAATGGTTTAACAGGTGGAGGCCACTGACATTTCTCCCTTCTCAACTTTTCTGACTGTTTCTTCACTAGTTTTTCACTAGGCTACGGTCAGTGTCACTACTGTCAGCATGAGGAGAGCTGGTCCTTAGAGTTAGGGTTCCTTAGAAGGCTGGCGTCTTTCAACATCTGCAATAAGATGCTGCAGATGTTCTATTAGACGGTTGTGCCGGTCGCCCTCTTCTACGCAGTGGTGTGCTGGGGAGGCAGCATAAAGAAGAGGGACGCCTCACGCCTGGACAAACTGGTGAGGAAGGCAGGCTCTATTGTAGACATGGAGCTGGACAGTATGACATCTGTGGCAGAGCGACGGGCGCTGAGCAGGCTCCTGTCAATCATGGAGAATCCACTGCATCCACTGAACAGGATCATCTCCAGATAGAGAAACAGCATCAGCGACAGACTGCTGTCACTGTCCTGCTCCATTGACAGACTGAGGAGATCGTTCCTCCCCCCACACTACGCGACTCTTCAGTTCCACCCAGGGGGGTAAACGCTAACATTATACAAAGTTATTGTCTGTTTTACCTGCATTTTTATCACTCTTTAATATTGTTTTCTATCAGTATGCTGCTGCTGGAGTATGTGAATTCCCCTTTGGGATTAATAAAATATCTCTCTATCTGTCTATCTAACAATCACCAGGACCGATACCTGCTTCTTTGGGCAAGAATGAACAGGATGAGCACTGCCAGAGCCCTACAACATGACCTCCAGCAGGCCACTGGTGTGAATGTCTCTGACCAAGCCATCAAAAACAGACTTCATGAGGGTGGTCTGAGGGCCCGACATCCTCTACTGGGCCCTGTGGAGCTCAAATGGCATTTGCCATAGAATACCAGAATTGGCAGATCCACCACTGGCACCCTGTGCTTTTCACAGATGAGAGCAGGTTCACCCTGAGCACATGTGATAGACGTGAAAGAGTCTAGAGAAACCACGGAGAATGTTATGCTGCCTGTAACATCGTTCAGCATGACCGGTTTGGTGGTGGGTCAGTGATCATCTGGGGAGGTACAGATCTCTACAGGCTAGACAATGGGCACCTTGACTGCCATTGGGTATTGGGATGAAATCCTTGGACCCATTGTCATAGCCTATGCTGGTGCAGTGGATCCTGGGTTTCTCCTGGTGCATGACAATGCCCGGCCTCATGTGGCGAGAGTATGCAGGCAGTTCCTGGAGGATGAAGAAATTGATACCGTTGACTGGCCCCCACGCTCACCTGACCTAAATCCAATAGAAAACCTCTGAGACATTATGTTTTGGTCCATCTGACGTCGCCAGGTTGCACCTCAGATTGTCCAGGAGCTCAGTGATGCTCTGGTCCAGATCTGGGAGGAGTTCCCCAGGACACCATTTGTCATCTCATTAGGAGAATGCCCCGACATTGTCAGGCATGCATACAAGCACGTGGAGGCCATACAAACTACTGAGTACAATTTGGAGTTGCTGCAATGAAATTTAGGCAAAATGGATTAGCCTGCCGCATCATTTTTTCGGGGTGTCTTTGAATTGAGATCTGATGTGTTTTCAACGTGTTCCTTTGATTTTTTTGAGCAGTTTATAATATAGCTTGGTGCCAGTAATATACTGTGCTCCCTTAAACTCTCTAAAGGGCTTAACAAAATTGAGCTGAACTGTACCAAGATATATTGTAGTCAGAAAGACCCTACTGTGAACTGTAGAAAATTGTGAGAACAAATAGAGAAGTCAGAGCCTTCTTTAAGCATTTAAGGAAGCAGAGGTGCTGGTAAGTTTTCTTGACAAGGGACAACGCTGTGTTCAGTCCATCAGTGATGGACACTCCCAGAAATTTCAACAGCATTCTCTTCAATGTAAATAGGAGTGTGGTCTGCCTTCTGTTTCCTAAAGTCTATAATTAGCTTGTTGGTTGTGCTTACATTAAGGATGGGATTATTGTCCTGGCATCATTGAGTCAGCAGGTAGGCCTCTTCTCTTTAAGCTGTCTCATCAATATTTGTAATCAGGCCTATGATGGTGGTCTATGATGGAGTAGTAGCTGTGTCTGGAAATACATGTCATAAGTGAACAAGGAGTACAGGAGAGAAATTAGCACATTACCCGGCAGAGTGTCTGTGATGAAGGTTGGTGTGATGTTGCCAATCCACAAATGATGCCAGTCTGTGGTTGTGCACACAGGAAAGACATTAGAGTGATACTGCCTATTGTTTTGGGGATGTGCATGATGACAAGAAGTAGTTCTCTTCCATCCAGTCATTAATTTTTACAGCCACCCAGCCAGGCAAGGATTTTATCCATTTTATGCAGGATGCCAATCGTTCCATCAGGACATCCGTTATAAATGTGTCCTGGCCGGGTAAAGAATCCCCGATCCCGGACGAGATGAACATCCATGATTACTACTGTCCATTATAACCCTCCATTAGAATAGCCAGTCCATACTTTCTCTTACCGTCCCCAAAAATATGTTAACTATTGATGTAGAAGTGATCCTGAGTATCAGCACTCCTTGTGAGGTGCATGACATGCTAATGACATTTAGAACAAACATTCTTTAAATTTACTTTGTTCAAGTCCCCAGCAACAATTAAACCCTCTAAATTTTAACATTCTTATTCAGTTGTAATGTTGTACAAATCATTTAGTGCCTTATTCATGTTGGCTTGAAGAAGAATACATACTGATCAGCCAAAACCACCTGTCTAATATTGTGTAGGTCCCCCTTGTGCCACCAAAACAGCTCTGAACTACTCAGGCATGGAGTTCAAAAGATGTCTGACAGTGTCCTATGGTATCTGGCACCAAGACGTTAGGTGCAGATCTTTTGTGTCCTATAAGTTACAAGGCGGGGCCTCCATGGATTGAATTTGTTTTTCTACCTTATTCAATGGATGCTCAGTTGGATTGAGATCTGAGGAATGTGGAAGGCAAGTCAACAACTTGAATTCTTCGCCATGTTCCTTAAGCCATTCCTGAACAATTTTTGCAGTGAGGCAGGGCCCATTATCCTGCTGAAAAATGTCACTGCCATTAAGGAATATCATTGCCATGAAGGTGTATACATGTTCTAAAACAATCTTTAGATGGTGGTATGTGTCAAACTAACATCCACAGGAATGACAAGATGCAAAGTTCCCAGTAGAACATTTCCCAGAGCATCATACTACCTCTGTCGGCTTGCCTGACATTCTGCTGGCATCTCTTCCTCTGGTAAATATCACACACTGCTGGCCATACACATGATCCAAATAAAAATATGATTCATCAGACCAGACCACCATCTTCCACTGGTCCATGGTCCAGTTCGGTTAATCACATGTTCATTGTTGGTGCTTCTGGTGGTGCACATTTGTTGGTGCTTCTGGTGGTGCACATAGGTCAGCATGGGCTCTATGACCAGTCTCCAGTCATGCAGCTCCATAAACAACCAGCTGAGATGCACTGTATGTCCTGATGTCTTTCTCTCATGCCCAGCATTAAGCTTTTCAGAATTTTCAGTGGGGTCACACCAGATGGACTTGCCTTCACTCCCTACATGCATTAATGAGCTTTCGGCACCCATGACTCTGTTGCCAGTTTACTGATTGTCCTTCCTTAGCCCAGTATTGTTAGGTACTAACCACTGCATACTGGGAACACCCCATATGCTTTGAACCAGTTGTCAAGCCATCATAATTTGGCACTTGTCAAAATCACACAGATCCTTATGCTTCATTTTAAATGCTGATTTCAAACTCATAATGCTTCATGAATCATTGTAAATAAAAGAAGCATATTCCACAATTGAATTATTAACATTTTTGTAACTTGATGGTGGACGTAATTAGTCCCAAAACACTATCTCTGGAGTTCTTTTCTACTTGCGCTCAGATCAGACATCAGGGCAAAATTAATTCAAAAATAAAATCTGCTGAACTATGTTTTTTACGGTGGGAAGGATTAAAAAAATATAATAAAAATTGGATCACTTTAACATTTGTTTTCAAAGGTTTTCCTATACACACACCATGGCAAGTTTTAATAATTAATTACCAGAAGAAAGGCCATTGCACCAGCACTATTTTGTAAACTTCCTCTGAAAGAAGATTGGTTAACAGTAGTCTCTTGGCAGTTAGTTTATTTAAAAATATAGAAACAACAGGTTTTTGTTTCCTCCCATTTTAATTTGATTTCAGGTAATTTTTCAGTATGCAGTAGTTTCTGTTTTTCACTCAGCTTTTAGTTTGATTTTTATTTTACTTAAATTTTTTATAGCCTTTGTTGTTAATGATAACAACTTTGGTGGGTTTTCCTTTCTGTATCCTAAAGATGTGCAGGTTAGGTTAACTGACTACTCCAAATTGTCTCCATATGAGTAAACATTTAAAAGTATGGAGTTTGTATTAGCTAGCGATCATCCCACTAATTATTTTGAAAAATGCACAAATCATGTACTATGCTCTTATTTCTGACTTTACACAATAATGGGAAATAATCAGCATTACAAAAAAAACATTTTTAAGTTTTTTGCTTTGAAAGACAAGCAGGACTTAAACTGTTTTGATACCAGTACTGAGATCTGAAAGCTGGTAATTTGTCAGGTCGTAAGCTTTCAATTAAGACCAAGTTCTAGCCCCATTAGCTTGCGAGTAATTGTGTGATAGCCAGATAGACCTTACAGCAGTACTGTATATATATATATATATATATATATATATACTGTATACACATACACACATATCGTGATAAAGGCGCTATATTGCACCCGACCCGGCACAGACTACCCAGAGGCACATGTCAACACACAAAGACTTTTTATTTTTCTTCGCCTGCGGGCACACATCTTCCCTGTGACCCACAGGTAATACACAGTACCAAAAGCACTCAAACAGTTCAAACAGTATGCACAGTCCTCCACCTTGGCATCACCACTCCTCCCAGGCAACCTCGTCCTCTTCCTCCCGATTCTGGCTCCCCTTGGAAGGGAGGCAGTCCCTTTTTATAGCCCTCTTGGAAGTGCTCCAGGTGTTGGATCAGCTGGTGCAGATTGCACCTCCAGGCAGGGATGCAGAGGTGTCCAGGTTGGCTCGGGGATCCCTGCAGCCCCCCCTGGCGGCCACCCCAGATCCCACAGGGTTGGGGAGAACTCCAACTCCCATGAAACCCCGCGGGAAGCTGAGGCACCATCATGAACCAGGGAGGCTGCCACCAAGTGTCCCGGGGGAGGAACTGAGGAGCGCCAGGCTGCTCCCCCGGAACATAAATATTGTGGCCAGCAGCCACAATATATATATATATATATATATATATATATTATATATTATATATATATATTATATATTATATATATAATATATATATATTATATATATATATTATATATTATATATATATATATATATATTATATATTATATATTATATATATATATATATTATATATATATATATATATATATATATATATATATAGTTGTGCTCGTGCACGGTGGCGCAGTGGTAGCGCTGCTGCCTCGCAGTTAGGAGACCGGTTCGCTTCCCGGGTCCTCCCTGCGTGGAGTTTGCATGTTCTCCCGTGTCTGCGTGGGTTTCCTCCGGGCGCTCCGGTTTTCTCCCACAATCCAAAGACATGCAGGTTAGGTGGATTGGCGATTCTAAATTGGCCCTAGTGTGTGCTTGGTGTGTGGGTGTGTTTGTGTGTGTCCTGCGGTGGGTTGGCACCCTGCCCAGGATTGGTTCCTGCCTTGTGCCCTGTGTTGGCTGGGATTGGCTCCAGCAGACCCCGTGACCCTGTATTCGGATTCAGCGGGTTAGAAAATGGATGGATGGATGGATAGTTGTGCTCATAAGTTTACATACCCTGGCAGAATTTTTAAGATGTGTACCACACTTTAAAGAAAAAATGACTGATCAGGCAAAACACATTTGGAATAATAATAATGGAATCCAAATTAAACTGTAAGGCATCACAGAGTAGCACAACTATTAAACAAAACATAGTAATAACGGAAATAATGAGATGGTCCCTGTTCAAAACTTTTTATACCCATAGTTCTTAATACTGTTCATTTCCCCCTTCAGCTTTAATAATGGCATGCAGTTTTTTATGATAGTTGTGGATGAGACCCTTGAATTTCTGAGGTGGTAGAGCTGCCCATTCTTCCTGGCAAAAGCCTCCCCAGGTCCCATAAATTCTAGGTCTGAAATTGACGTTAAGAGACTGTGATGGCCTGTCCAGCACCTTCAATTTTTTCTGCTGTAGCCACTGAAAGGCCGGCTTGGCCTTGTGTTTTGGATCATTGTCATGTTGTAAATTTCAAGTGCATCCCATGCACAGCTTCCGGACTGATGAATGCAAGTTGTCCTCTGCTATTTTCTAGTACAATGCTGCATTGATCTTGCCATCAATATTCACTAAGGTAGCTGCGCTGCTGTAGCTCACATACCCCAAAAACATCAGAGATCCACCTCATGCTTCACAACTGAGGTGGTGGTATACATTTTGTCATGGGCCTTGCATTTATGGCTGCTATTTATAAAAGTTCAATTTTGGCCTCATCACTCCAAAGGACTTTGAGCTTGTCTAGATGCTGTTTGTTATATTGTAAGTGGGATTTTGTGTGATGCGGGCACAGTAAAGGCTTTTTTCTTGCAACTCAACTGTGAAGCCTATTTCTTTTCAAGTACCTCCTTATTGCGCATCTTGAAACTGAAACCCCACTTGTCTGCAGAGAAGTATGTATCTCAGGTGAAGTCGCTTATGGGTTTTTCCTGGCATCTTGACAAATGATCCTGGCAGCTGTAGCTGAAATCTTGGTTGGTCTACCTGACCGTGGCCTGGTAACAACAGAACCCTTGACTTTCCACATTTTAATCGGAGTTTGGACAGTAGTGACAGGCATTTTCAGATCTCTGGATATCTTTTTATATCCTTTTCTTGATTTATACAATTCAAAAACCTTTTCTCGATTTATACAATTCAAAAACCTTTTCTCGCAGGTCCTTTGACAGTTTTTTTTGCTTTCTGCATGGCTCAGTATCCAGCAAAGTCAGTGTAGCTCTGCATGAATTTAAATGGGCTGTTTATACACAGACACAAATTATAATCAGGAGGATTACAGATGTAGACACTTCCTTAATTTGAACCTGTGTGTGTCAGCAGGCTTGTATATTATCAGTCCCAACATTCAAGGGTATGTAAACTTTTGATCAGGCCCATTTGGGTGATTTCAGTTGCCATTATGATTTAAAAAGGACACAGACAATTATGTGATAATAAAGTGCCTGGTCTGAGCACACTCCCTAATTAAAACGAAAGCTTTCTGCACGATTACTTGTTTTCCAAACAATTTTCACAAATTTTGCCAGGATATGTAAACTTATGAGCACAACTTTCTATATGTGAATTTCCCCTTGGGATTAATAAAGTATATATCTATCTATCTATCTATAGATGTGGAGGGTTCATCTTTTATTGTATGTAACTGTTCTGTATATATGTAGCAATTTATTTCAAACCTCTGCGTATGGAAACAAGCTTTCATGGTTGGAAAAACAACAGAGGGAGAAAGAAGTAGAGCAAAGTAGCAACATCTCCACAAGCTCCTGAGATCCCTCATTACTCCCACTCCCCATTCACCACAGCATGTACACAGTACACTCTGAAAGCCAGAACAAAGTGATGCAGATAAAATGGCTAGGAAATGGTTTTACGAAGGGATAGACAACTATCACCCCGTCCGTTACATTTAGAGCAGTGGTTCCCGACCTCTTCTATAACCCACAGCCCTAGAAAATGTTTGATATTTGTGTGGAACTCCTACAAAAGAAATAATCACATTTCAGGATGATGAAGTGAAATTACTAATTTTTAAATCACAAATTGAACCATATACAGCACTGTGGGAGAACAAATTGAACTTAAAACAAAAATGTTTTAACTCAGTGCAAAACATTTAAATATAAATTGAGCAATTTACCTTTATAAGTAGTCAACAGTCTTGTAAATGTGCCCCCTGTGAAGCTTATACATTAGATTGATCTGGGGAATGGGGCATCCCACAAAGTATCAAGCGCCACGAGGAAATGACACACGATCAACAATCAAGGACTTTGGCGGAATTGGAGACAGCGTGAAGCAATGGGTGCCGGTGTGCCACTAAGCAATGAAACACAGTCAATGAGCTTTGTCCCCTGATAACATCTGCACTGCAGCTAAAAAGCAATTGTGCCGCACAGTTAAAATTGCTGTGGTACTGGTAGGACCGCCAGCAGGAGAGATGAGCAGTAGGTGTTGCATCCAATTCATTCCCCCTTGTCCTCCCATGGCAAAAATGTCAATCAAGACTTGCAATCAGCAATCAGGGCTTGCAGAGAAATCAATACCAGACCTGAATCTTATCTACAGATCATTGCACTGTCCAAATTCTTATTCTTTTAAAAAAAAAAAGTTATTTGCCTTCACGAAAGCTCCACCCACAGTAAAGAACCTGTGAGAAAGCACGCTTCTGTTGCTGACTCACAGGTGACAACTGAGCATGTAATGCTCAATTCTTTTCATATCATAGAACAAAAACATTAATTAATAAATGACCGACAAGCACAGCACCCTGCAAGACACAATAAAGTTGGACAACGCACTTCACTCAATTTTGGCGAATGGTGACACAACCCTCTTCTTTGTCATACCCCTTGAAATGCCATGGTGAAAGTAACCCCCGAGGAAGACAGGAATGAGTACATGGATTCATGCATTGCAAAGCAGAAGAGGAAAGTTCCCATTTCAATCGGCCTCTAATATTAATTTTCCTCCCTCCCCCTTACTTATGAAACAGCATCTAAGCATTTCATCTTAAATTACGCAAATCGGCCAACCGTTTGTTTTTTGTGTATTTAAGAAGGAAAAGTCATCTTTCTTATGTATAACGGACGCATGCTAAGTAAAGTAGTTGTCCTAGTTCAGGTTACTGCAACCTGTCTTATGACAGATGCCTGTATGAATAACCTGCCATTATAACAAAACAGCTTTCAAGCCTTAGTAGCTTGCAAGCAGTTACATTTTCTTTTGCACCATCTTGCACTCTCTATGGGTGCAGGCATCACAGGTTGGGAACCCCTAATTTAGAGAATGAACACAAAGCAGGTCTTTTTTTTTAATGGAGTTTTGCATCAGCTAGTAATCATCACACTAATGCTTTTGAAAAACTGACAACTCATGTACTCTATTTTTATTTCTGAATCCACATCATAATGGGAAAAAATTAGCATTATACAAAAACATTTTATATCATTGCTTTTTATCTTGAAAGACCAGCAGGAGTTTCCCCACTTGAGTAAGTTAAACCTGTGCATTTTTTAAAATAACATTATAGCAATCGGGGTCGAGTGGTGGCTCTGAGGCGCCGGTTTGAATCTCGTAAATGCCGAAACAGATTTCACTCCTTTGGGCTCTTGAGCATGGCTTTTAACCAGCAATTGCTCCATCCTGGGTATGATGTTAACCTGCATTCAGCACTGTAAGCAGGTCCTCCAACTTGCACGAAAAACTTGGGGGTTGCTGGCAGCCACTGTAAAAAGCGTCACACTGTTCAACTCCATTCAGACTAATGTGGTGCTGAAGTGTCACCTGCTGTATGGCTGCACTCAGGTCCTACTTTGGGATCCTGAGGAGGTTTGTTGTGTGGTGGGTGTGACAATACTCTGTATCAGTGTATGCAATATACTGTAGCAGTCCTATACTGAAACTACCGCCCTCATCCTTTCTGTGGACAAGGTCTTAACTGATCATTCAATTCAGAATTTTGCAAGCATCAAGTCTTTGCACTATGGTGCTATCTTGTGCTTTAGTCAATGCTGAGATATTACATTTTACAGTGATTGAATTTTTATTCTTGTTAACGTCACTTTAATAGCCCTTGCCTTGTATTTCTGAAAGAGGAAAATTAAAATTTGACTTTGCTGCCTTCAAGCACTTAGCCTAATAATTAAAACACAGCTTGAGATTACAAGATCATTTCTGTGCTTTAATCTGCTATTACGAACCACAAATTTGCTAGTCTGCTTTATTTGGATAAGTCAAGCTCCACTGAGGATAGATATCTCTCGGCTTAATATCTTACAGGCTTCTTTAGCGTGTCACAGATGCATTTTGGGATTCTTTTTCAGGAAGCTACATACAGTTAGGTCCATAAATATTTGGACAGACAACTTTTTTCTAATTTTGGTTCTGTACATTACCACAATGAATTTTAAATGAAACAACTCAGATGCAGTTGAAGTGCAGACTTTCAGCTTTAATTCAGTGGGTTGAACAAAAAGATTGCATAAAAATGTGAGGCAAATAAAGCATTTTTTAACATAATCCCTTCATTTCAGGGGTTTAAAAGTAATTGGACAAATTAAATAACTGGAAATAAAATGTTCATTTCTAATACTACATTACTAATAATACAGGCTGGCAATGGTGTCTCTGAACACCTCAAAATTCCTGTCCTGTGTCACATCATCAATAAACACTAGTGTCCCAGTGCCATATAAATATACACACACAAACACACACATACATATATATATTTAATAATATAGATAGTTAGAGAGAGCAAATGACAGGGGTTACATTTGTATTGTATATAACCCTTCTTTATTTATGTAACAATGTATTTCAAAACTCTCTATATATACAGAAATAAGCTTTCATGGATGGAAAAATGAAAGATGGTGGAATGAGCAGCACAAATCTGCAATATTATCAGAGACTCCCGAGATCCCTTATTACGGATGAAAACAGAAAATTCTGAAATCCATAACAAAGCCAACAACATGTCTGAATAAAGCAGCCACATGGAATTCTGGGCAAAAGAACAGTTTGATTACTTAAGAAGAGGTTATGACCGAATACTAGTTCATAATAGTAAATTGGGATATTTCATATGTAAACCACTAAATTTGTATTTTTTATCTGCTACAAGCAAAAGACTTAAAAGTGAAGAACATACGGTCTCTCATGGAAGCACAGATGGAGCTAGTCAGCAAACTTCACTAAACCACAAGATAAGTTATTAAAGGTCAGTTTTACATTTTTAGCTCTCCAGAAGAAGCAGAAAAGAGCTAAGAAGAATGATCCTAACATCCTTATGAAACATAATCATAAGTCATGCCATATTCTGGCAAGGCAAAGAAGATTTTACTTGCAGCTTGCAACCCTTTGTAATGCGTCATTGGCCATAACTATATATTTTATTTCCTTTTCGGTCCCTTTTTTGGTAAACTTCGACCATTAGATTGTTATATCGAAATTTCTTCCATTGAATATGGCAAGAACAAAGAAACCAGATATTTATAATTATTTTTTTGCTAAACTTCAATTATTATATTTAAATTTCTTCCATTAATTACATGTACATTTTGGCTACTGTAAAATAACCAGCTATTGACAATGTGGTTTTTTTTTCTCACAGTTCTAAAAGCATTAGCAGATTTTCAAAAGATATCTGGACTCAAAATCAATTTGAACAAAAGTGTGTTTTTTCTAGTGAATTCTCTAGTACTCAATACTAGACTGAACACCTTCCCATTTACCTTAGCAGATCAGTTTAAATATCTAGGGGTAAATATCACAAGTAAATATAAAGGTTCTTTTTCAACAAAAATTTGCTGCCTGCATGGAAAAAATGAAACAAAAACTGAATAGATCGTCTACCCTCCATCTCACAATAGCAGGTAGAATAAACACTGTCAAGATGAACATCCTTCAAGCTTCTTCTTCTATTTCAAAGCATCCCCATATACGTTAGCAAGATGTTAAGAAATTAGATTCAATCATAACCTCATTTATTTGCAATTCGAAACATCCACATATCCAAAGGGTAACAACCTAAAGAAGAAGGGGTCATCGCAGTACCTAACTTTTAATTTTATTACTGCGTGGCAAATACTGTATTCAATCCATCAAGACCTGGGGCCTCATGTATAACGCGATGCATAGAATTCACACTAAAACATGGGGTACGGACAAAACTGGCAGTGTGCTTAAAAAAAAATTCCTGTGTGTACACCAAGTTCTACTCACTTCCCCTTTATAAAGCCGAATAAGAGAGCCTACAGCCCCACCCCAACTCCTCCCAGAATTTTGCTTATTTGAATATGCAAATCAATATAAATATCCCCTCCCTTTCATTGTTCTGTCAGAAGACAATGGGAAAAGCATGTGGGGAGAAATAGACGAATTTCAGTGAATGCAAAGTGGAGGCAAGGAAAAAAACATATTATTTGTTGGCTTAAGCAATGGTATAAGCAACAAAAGGAAGTGGAGTGATACAGAATGGTGGAGACACTCAAACATTCAAGTTCAGAAAGTTGCACAGTGCCTGAAAATAAAAAAAGAAGTGGTCAGATATCAAAGTGAACGTGAAAAAGCGATTTGTTGCCCACCACTTGTTTGTTCTGTTTCAGAAAGTATTCCAAAAGCTGACCCCTGTGCCAAGGATGCAACTGAACCCAGCACATACTGCATATGGGCGCTAGCTGTACACACACCTCTGCCTCAGAAACCCGAGTGGTCATCTGTTAATTATTGTGTAAGTATTTTAGACTTACTTTACATTGTTCAGGTACCCATTTCCTTTATCATTCCAACCGTACCCACATTAACATGTCTATCAAGGTGATCACCATCGATCAAAGAACTGTCACTTACGAGTGGTTTCCGTGCCGGAGATGGCGCCTACCTTTTCCATTCTCTGTGTTACATATTGCACGGCCATATCAGGCTCACTCTTGATATCTGGAGAAACATTGTGTCTTATGTATTGAATGACTGGGACAGGTTCAAGGTGTGGACTGATGACGGTACAGGAGATAATTATACTACACCGGAGCACTAGAAGAGTGAAATGCTTAAGCCCTTCACCTATGGTTCTGCATGTGAGTTGATGGCTGCCGCTGAATTGTTCGGTTGTCGCTTTCAAGTGTACCAAAATGGCCAAATATTTTACACCTTTCGACAACCGCCAATGCCTCTTAAACATCTTAGATTGACAGGTGACGATTTCAGTAGTGGACACTTTGATGTTTACGAATGTTTAAACTCTCAAAAGCTGGATGTGATTTTATCGCTGAAACCGGTTGTATACTTACAACGCTTGACAGATGCCGAATGTCTCTTCAACACAAGTCCTACAAATACTGTCGTAATTGAAACAAACCATGAAACTCAAACCGATTATGACAGCAGCAATCCAAGCTGTGAGATTTGAGGCAAGATTACTTTTCACATGGCCAACTGTATGCTGCATGCTCAATAGTAAGCTCAGCGACAGCTTGGTCATATTACAACCGGAGGGCCGAACTGACAATGTGGTATACAAAGAGATCTTTAACAAATAATTATTGGTATATTTTTCCTCAGTTTAAAAGGTTTAATTTTCTTCTTAATAAAAATTTTAAGGCAGTCCTTCGCCACTGCGAAGCACGGGTATTTTGCTAGTTGAGGAATATAAGGGGTGTACTATGGGATACTGATCAAAAATTAAATGAACTGGTTAAAAAATAAATGCTGCATCCGATTACCTATTTTTACATTCTGTTAATTACATTCAAACAATGTTGTAACGCTGTCCTATTTGGCAGATCATTTGATGGGTCAGGTTCATCATACTGCATCTCTTCAGGTACAGGCAAGCCATGATTCTTTGCCACATTACGCAGCACGCTACAGCTTGCACAATAAGACACACTTCGGTGGACTATCGACCGGCAGATTAATAGAGTTGAAATGCTTTCTATTTACATTTGTAAATTCATTCTCTGAAGGTGCCTTTAATGTAGTGTCAGCACTGAGTGCCATAATAGACAGTTTCTCTGCTCATTGCATGGCTCTTTGAGGTGACTCATTATCCTTATAACAACTGCTTGCCTTTTGCCGCACTAGTTGGAAAAAGCACCTGTAAGTGTGCAGAGTTGCCATTTTTATAGGCTGTCCTGGTATAGATGATGTAATGTCAGCTCATTTATTTGGTGATTCATCCATTGCTGATGTAGCTTGTCCAGCACCATTGCAATAGCAATGTGCATGCAGTTGACCACTCTAATTACATTTGGAAAGGTGGATGTTGCTGCAAATTGCACTTTTGTGTTTGCCAGTTCAACCACAGTGTAAGGAAATCTTATCTATCCGGATAATAGCATCCCATACAGCTGGCATGGTGTGACTGAGTGATGTTTGTGAAATACACGATCAGCCAGCAAGTTCACGTTGAAAAGCTCCTTTGGCTAAAAACCTGAGAATGGACAGAACTTGCAAAGAAGCAGGTAGAGCACAATTACTGAAAGCCTGCCTTTGGAAAGCCGGTGCCAGTTCAGCACACAGCTCCAAGAGAATAGCTCTTGGAAATCGAAATTGACTTCTCATCATCACCTATAAATACGTGCTTTCTTCTAATTGTTCCATTTGTGATGTCTTCTAACAGCGTTAAAGCAGCTATGGTATTTGGAATAGTTTGGCCATTATATTGTTACAGAATCATTACAATCAATTAATTAAGTTTAAACGATATACAATTAATTGGTGTATTTGCTAAATCCTGTGTTATTGATGCTAATCTGAAAAGAAGGAAGACTGCACAGAAACAACAGCACTGCTTTGACACTGGGAGTCAGCTGTTTGCAAAACCGAGAAGAAACTTGCTTATGCACGATGTGAGGCTGCTGTGAAAATGTGTGCACCAACTTTGGCTTTAATACATCGCAAAGGGTGAGTGGAAATGAGCGTACATAACATTTTTGTGCATATGCACCATTTATACATGACGGCCCTGGACATCAACAAATATCGATGAATATACACAAGCCTGGTCTGCAATAGATCTCGGATCTTTCAGTACTCCTCTATATTCCCTGCTCTGTGCCCCAGTAGGTATACTACTAATCCAATTGCCCTTGATTCACTCAGAGTATAGAACCAATGTAAGAAACACTTTAAGACAGAGAAACTCTAATATGTTGCGCCTCTACATGACAATCATTGTTTTCTACCCTCTCAAACATAAATAAGCATTTAATGTTTGGAAAATAACTGAGATTAAAGCACTTAGAGATTTGGACATAGAAAATGTCTATGCATCCTACGAACAATTACACTTCAAATATAACTTCTTATCAAAAGAACACTTCTTTTAAGTTAGACACTTTGTTAAATGGAACCTGCCCAATTTTCCTCATCTCTCACCTATTTCTATTCCAGAAGAAATATTGATCAGTTTCTTACTCAGATAGCATCCTTACAATTTATAAAAACATTTTAAAGTCCTGTCCTTTCAAAGATCCCAGGGCACAATGGGGAAAGGATTTTTCGCTTAATATTTCAAAAAAGTAATGGAAGGCAGCCCATGCACAGAGTACTCTCTAGTTCCATATGTGCAAAACATTCAACTTTAAATCATCTATTGAGTACATTTGTCGCATTTAAAATTATCCAAAATGTTTCCAGAGCAAGATTCAACTGCTGAATGTTTCAATCTAGCCTTAGCCTCACTGAGCCACATGTTGTGGGAGTGCATCAAATTAACATCATTCTGGACAAAAATCTTTAAATGCCTTTCCGAGAGTCTTGGTGTCACAATCACTCCTAATCCACTAACAACTGTGCTCAGTGGACTCCCAGATCGGCTTAAGGTGGAGAAGGACAAACAAACAAACAGTGACTGCCTTTACTGTACCACCCTACTAGCACGTAGAGTTATTTTTTTTGGGGAATTCCTGCCCACCTCTTTAAAGTCAGTGGGTAACTGATGTTTTTATACTATTTGAAATTAGAAAAGATGTATTTCTCACTTAGTGGATCTATTCAAAACTTTTTTAAAATATGGCCAGATCTAATTAATAGCATTTTAGAATAAGCTTCTGTTTTGGTGAAAAAGATATTCTTCCTTTCTTGCTGCTTTTAAAGATTAGCTATGGTTGTTGGCTCTCCTCTCTTCTCTTGGGTGTGGGTTGTTGTTTGTTTAGTTAGACTGGATTGCATGGGATGTTATTTGATTCAAATTAAAATAAATAAATATATTAACAACTGTTATATTGGCTTCCTGAAAAAAAAAAACACAAGATAAGTGTAGTGACTTGGAACTGTGAGGAAATGTGAAAGTTTGTAGAGGTGCTGGGACAGCATAAAAGGAGTTGTGTTGAACAGTCTGACAGGTTTAACTAAAACATGGTGCAGTTCTGAGGCTACCATACTTATTGGGCATCTCCCAAGGCTAATAGTGAAGTAGTCGTAGGATGAAAAGTACGCCTATCAATGGATCAGCAGGAATTAGTCAGGGTCTGTCACAAACCGACACAAGCTACTTTTGGCTGTGTCAGTCCTTCCTCTACTGCATCTTCAGTTGTCAAATAAATATTCACAAAGGAGCAAAATCCAAAAAAAAAACAAAAACAAAATCCTTTACACTTCATCCTAAAAGAAAGTATGAAAAAATGCATCTTATATGAATTTGATTATATACTTGTTATGTATTTTTGACATATTCTGATTGGTTTAGGTCTTTTTTAAGCAGTTTCAGTTTCAAAAGTGGGGTTAATGGACAGTTGTGAGTATAAATTGCAGCATCCTATGGCTTCTTTTTTCCACTTCATAAACTATATATTTATAAAAGAATTTACCTTGTGTGACATTCACAGCAAAAACTTTGAGTCGGGCCTTTAATCTTGGTTTTGATAATGATGTTGCATATTCTATTTCAACATTTTTCATCTCCTGGTTGTAATTCTGCTTTAGGTGTGTACTTTTTCAACCACAATGTACCATAACAACATGCCGGGTCTCACACATGTTAAGTTAGTTGGCAACTCTAAAACAATTGATTGTGCCTCTCAACTGACAAAAACCACATCCAAGGCCAGTTACTTTTGTTTACCATAGTAAAAAACTTCTGTTCTTTCACTCCTTCAACAGAAAAGGCATGCTCTGAAAACTGATTATGAGGAGCAATAAATGCTGACTGCAATGCCTATGACACAATGTATATGCTTTTCTTTATTACTAGTCAGTCAGACTGTTAAGTCTCTGGGTTCTGGTCAGGTCAGGTTGAGGAGCATGCACTGGTGTAGCACAGTTCTGCATCCACCACACAATGAAACAGCTTGTGATCCTGGTTGGCAAACCCCCAGGCAGACACACATTCTGCCCCACCCTCCGGAAACAGCTAATCTATCTGCCGCAGCCAAGTGTTACATGGGTGTCCCATTGGCCTGGTCCACCCACTTGGGTCCTTAACAATAAGAATCCTGGATAATCTTTGGATAATCTGGGGACATGTGCCATGTGGCTGTAGTGTTGTAACTGACGCTTCCTCACAATGCAGGTAATGTACTCATTTGGGACTCCAAGAGCAACTCTAAAGCCTTGGACCTTCGTCCTTTTGGAAAGATATCGGGAGCACCACACACCCATTTCCATGACCCCCATGCTTTCCCAATCTGTCTACTGACTTCATAGAGAGAGTCACCAGAGACACCAAAGTAACTAAGCCTCTCGACTCAGTATACCCTCCCTTTGCAAACAGACACACTGCTGATGACTTTGCCTAAGAGGTCATTACAGGCCTGGATCTTGGTTTTTATTCTGGACACCCGCAAGCCCAGACACTCAGACTCTTCACTCAGTCTCTCGAAAGCCTTGATCAAGGCCTCCATCGACTCTGTGAATATTACAGGATCATTGGCAAAGTCAAGATCAGTGAATCTCTCTTCACCAACAGATGAGCCATAGCTGCTGGACCCCACAACCCTACCAACACTCAGTCAATGCAAGCATTGAACAGAGTAGGACCAAGAACACACCACTGAATCAACTGGCAAAAATGCATTGATCTGGGTTCATCAGAAATATTTTAACATAGAGTTAAATTGGTGAAAATTCCAAAAAGAATAGGAAATACTCATCAATGGGACTTCAATGGTAAATCATTTTTGAAGCTTGTTGGTTCATTTAAGGATGCACAGCACATGAGTTGAGAAGGGATGCCTCCTCCATCACTTCTCCCATTAACTTTCAGTAATATGGCCCCTGGTACAGAACAAAGAATTAGTGAGATCCTCCTGGAAGTACACAGTTCCATTTTCCTCTGACAGAATACATTCACTTAGTTGCACACTTCTGGTCTTTAAATATAGTGGGATAAGACTTTTTCCCCACATTGGCAAAATATAGATAATTGTACATTTATGATTTATCCAATTACAAAAACATATGTTTTGTATCCTTATTTTTTCAGTCTGTTCATATTAAAGTGTGCAGGTTAGAGAGCTGTGCTGTAAATCAGGGCATCACTACTATACAGTATATAATGAACATGACAGTAAATTACACTTCAGCAGCTGGCCCCATGAGTCTATTCACCTATAATTAGAATTTGAAGCAAAGAAAACACTCATTACTATTTAACAGCTTTTTCTTTTGCTTAGCTGCCTCACAGCAAGGAACCATTTGTGTACTGCATCTGGCTTGGGCAATGTTTTAATATATTACCACATAAATAAATAATTTGCCATAGATTTATATATTATAGATCATCTCTTAAAAACCTGACACCGACGAGTAAATATATCAAACCTCATAGCTTTTTCATGGTGTTCTTTCTAAAGTTCACTCATACACATTTACTTTGAGGCCTCAGTTTAATAAAATTTTTGTATGAAACAACATAGTCATAAAAAGGTAATTAATTGACTAATAATTGCTTGGGGACTGTTTGGCTCATTCAAGCCCGATTCAACTTAGCCAAATCCACTTAACTAGATTAACCAGTTTTAGTTTAAGAACTAATTCACAACAGCTTTATTTTTTAGGTTCAACGATGACAACTAGTGTTGAATCAGTACTAAAATGTTGAATTCGGTATTGATACCACAACCTCAGTACTGGTACCAAAACGGTTCTCCAAACCAAATAAATACCCAGTTCTTCTCAGAGGTGCTTCATATACCAAGCCCATGAAACACACACACTTCCCTGGTCCACTGCACAATCGCGTGCCTCCTTGCTGCTCTGCATTCTGTAAATCATTACTAGGAGTAGGGGCTGCTCCTTGGAATATCTTTTGTTTTTAAATGTTTACAATTGAAGATCATCTGGAATCCCCTCGGTGATTCATGCTAGATGTAATACTTATATTTGATTAAACAACTGAACAGCATATTTCCTTTGGTGCTTGAAAAGTACTGTTTATTTTTGGTACCGAAACTAAAGAAATGCTTTTATTATACCATTTGAAAAATTGTTTTAATTTTTGGTAGCTTCTCAGTATCAGTAACTGCACAACACACAAGGAATCGCAGGAAGGACTTTGATGGGTTGTTGAAAAGAAATTTCAAAGGCTATGAAGCAATAATGCTTCAATGATCTGCGTAACGTGACATTTTGTTGGTTAACTCCTGAGATTTTTGTGCTTGAATTATACTATTATTTATGTTATTATTTTTTTATTATTGTTTTATGCATTCCCAAGCCCATTTTGTTTTTATGAACACTGCCATTTTGTTGTTGTTCTTTGATGGTCAGAGCCATCTAGTTGATAGCAACAACCACAGATTGCTATTCGCATGACCAGCTACCAACATGTACTGTATGGAACTTCACTGTGTCACTATTTTAAATAGTGGAGCACATTTCTATCCATTTCAATCCTATCTTTGGATACCTTTGCAAAGCTCTGTCTCTCTCTCTTACTCTTAGTATTAAAAGAGCACTAAAAGACACTTCCAATAAGATTCTTGTTCTGCCAAAAGAAGTAAAATGGTAGACAACAGAGACAAAATCTGGACATAATCTTTTAACACAACTGTGAGTAAATAAATGAGTGTTGTGAAAACCAGGTGGGGAGGCCTAATAAATGAATAAACCCAAACCCAAAACATGAACCAAAATCAAAGTCAAGAAACTAATATAAGATCATAGTCAAAAGATCCAAAATCTGAAACACTTTAAATAGCACAAGTAATAGCAATCAAACTCAGGCAGTGAATATACTGAAGAGCCAGTTTAGGTATTGTCACCTCAGTAATGTCACAAAGCATTACCTCTGGTTCTAATTACCTAGCAACTTGGATACTCACTCTTACACAAAAAGTTGATACCCGTAACAAAAAAAAGATGGCATCATAGTAAAGTAAAAATAAACAGTAATCACACAGAAGGATTCATACCAATTTTTTACTTGGTTCTGAGTTTTCGTATATAGGTTATATGCACACTCTCTTCTAGATTCTGGTGCCAATATCAAAACAGACTAGCTATGGCATTTTTCGCCCAATTGCTATAAGGCATTCTCAGACTAACACTAAATGACAAAAGTCATATCATTCAAACATTGTGCCAAACATCAGGAGCTAAAAAGTAGAACGGCTTCAAACTATATGTTTCAAAGGTAAGATGGTACAAAAATAACATCTGGACTTATTATAAACTTGTGTCTACTGTGAACTTACAAGGGACAGATATTTGATTACATTTGGCTTCCTTAAAAAAAAACAGAATTTCAATAATTAGTCATTAAACTTTATTCAGGGACACTTGAATATGTATGTAAGGTTAATACTGCAACGGTGTTGGACAAGTTATATCAGCCAGGAAGGAGCAACCAAAAGCTGGCATTACATCATCAATAGCAGGAGCGCCTATAAAAACAGCAACTCTGCACAGTCACACATGCTTTTTTCAAATAGTGCAGCAAAAGGCAATCAGTCCTTTTTAAGGATAGCAAGCCACCTCAAAGAGCCATGTATAGAGCAGTGAATCTTTCCATTGTGGCGCTCAGTGCCAATGCTACAATACATAATAACATACAGTAAGTCTGTAGAACATCTTACCTTGTAAAAAAGCTAATGTCTCTGTATAAGCCAGCAAAACCGTGAAAGCTAAACCGCTGCTTCATCGTAAAGTTCTCATTTTGTTTCCTCAGCTGGAGAATCTCCTCTCAAGTGCTTGGCCAACAACTACTGGATCCGGAGCCAAAGCATAGTCATGGTCCTCAAGGATTTTAGCATCCTCCTCATTGCCTGGTTTGTCATCTTCTGTTATTCGCTTTCTCTGCTCACAAACCCCTGGCCTTGAAAGTGGAACAGAGAAATTGTTCCACTCAAACAACACAGGAACCATTCTTCAACAGCCACTGCTCTATCTCAGACCCTAGCTCATGAAAATCCTTTTGTTTTAAAATGCCAGCTACAAACTGGGGCTAACAGTAAAGCTTTCTCTCTCCAGATAGTAATGATCCATTTAGATCAGCTTTCTGCATAGGATGGAAATGTATGAAAACTATGTACCTTGAGGTACTTGCTGGACGCTCGACATAAAGGTACACAACAATGTTCAGCTGAAGAGCTACCTGTAGGCTGAAACTTAAACTTCTTTTTCTCGGACATTCTTGTCACTAAACAAAAATCATAACCTCAGTAACGAAAGTGACTGAGCTGGCTGAGATTTCACTAGAAGAATGTTAGCACTACCGTGTGCATATAGTCTATTGGGTTTTTTGTCTTTCCTTCAATGTTTTGAACTTTTTACTTGTTGCTTTTATTTCCCAGTCAATTTACCTTTACAGTTAAGAACATCTCTTTCAAATGAGCATTGACAAGTAGCACACCATTACAGTGACCCTTAATTTATAGCACTATTTTTAAATAATTGGAGAACATTATTTCAGGATCAAACCTGTTTAATAAGAAAACAATGAAAACTGAACACACTTTAGAAGAGTGACTATTTAATTGGACTTATTGGTTACAGAATCCTGAAACATCATGTTTAAGAAATTAAAATTGTTATACATGGCAAATTAGCATCATTTTGCATATAACTTGATAAATGTTTTGTATGTCTTTATTTATAATTTAGGCAAACCAAGTGGTGAGAGGTATTCATGTTTGCCTTCCCCATCCCCTTTTACGACTGTCTCTTTGTAATTTTATGACAGGATTTGGGGGGATGTGTCTTAAACCAGTTTGATCCCCCACACAAAGCCAGGTTAGCTTAATATATGGTCTTGGGGGGGGTTGAGGTGTTAAATGTACTATTTCTCCGATTGGTCTGAGGTATGGCTGTTTGGAATTGGCTTGTCTCAGAGGCCTTCAAGTACCATGATGTCCTATTGGTTCTAGGAATTGGAGAGAACATCTATAAATGTACTTGCTCAACCACATTCTCTCTCTCTGACTGACTGACATATGATGAAGAAGCATCTCTCTCTGACTGACCCACATATGAAGAAGCATCTCTCTTGCTAACCTGTGATGATGAAGACAACACAATGAAGAGCACAGCTCAGCAGCCATATTGAACAGACATGTGGCTGAAAGCTGAGCACCAACGATGCCTTAACTAGAGACATTTTAAGTAACTGCAAGTCTGTGTGCCACCTGAATTACACATCACCATTTTATCAGGTTGTATGGTTGCCAATATTCAAATGTACTTTGCATTTTGTTATTATTTATGAATATTATCAATAATACATTATTTTATGTGTAACTTAACTCCTGCTTGTCTTTTTACTACATCTAATTGCCTGAGGTTATAGATATAGAAGGGAAGGTGGGGATAAGTTATATACAGTGGTAAGTCTGTGAGATTAGGTATTCTAAGGCTACATATTAATAATACAATAGGGGACAGTAGAGCAATATACATATTACTCTACCAAGATAAAACAATTGGCGTAGTTGGCAGGATTTTGGGGTAACCAAGTTTTGCACCCTGTTTGCAAATACTGTTTTGATGTATGTGTTTGTTTATGCATGTGAATTTTAGGGCACCCAGTGTACAAATGCGGTGGAAGTAAAACATTTTTTGGTTGCTGAATGGAATATAACCAACAAAGTGTAGAGACTTCATGTGTGTCACAAGGACACCCGCATGTTTGTTAGTACTGGTGGTAGTGAGTCCCTAATTAAAGTGCTAGGGAGTGGTGAAAGATGCATGTGTCATTCATACGGCATTTAAGTGGTTAAAGTGCTAGGGAGTGATGGGACATGCATTCGTCATTCATACGGTACTTATTCGTTTAGAATCTTTGTGTATGTATGTGTATGTTTGCTTACAGGGGCAAAAGTAGGCCAACCCATAACGAATTTGGCAAATTGTATTAGAGTAAATTGTAGACTTAGAAATGCCTAAGTTCATTTTAAAGTCAGCCATCTTCCAGTGGAGTGGCAGAGGCAAGCAGGCTAAAGCTAGGAAACCTGTAGTTCAGGTAGAGAAAGCAGAAGCTGAGCTGAGTGTGCCACAAAATGGAAGGGGGCTGGAAGGATTAAAAGCAAGAAAACAGAGATCAGGTTTAAAGAAGACAGCTGCTGTTATAAGAGGTTTACTAGCTTGTATTATTGGTAATAAGGAAGATCATGATAAGGAAGAAAATAGCAAAGTGAATGAAAGTGAAAGTTGTGGAATGTTGAGTGAGAGTTTTGAAAGATGTAACAGTTGGTGTGATAATTGTGAAGTCTTAGCATGTAGAACACCCACTGCTAAAGTAGAAAGCAGTAAGAAGTGGAAACAAAGAGAAAACCACCCATGGTAAAAGTTAGGGCAACAGTAACCAGATCAGACTGGAACTCTAAAACATGGGTGGGTGACTTACATGAGACAGATGAGTGCTCAGATAAAGAGTGGGAATGTGAGTGTGAGGAAAAGGAGAGAGATGAAAGGAAGGGAAAACAGCAAGGGTGTTTTCTTCCTTTATTCTCCACTGCACCACAATCTCCAGGTAATTCTGAGGTCTGTCCAGTATTTAAAGAGCATGCTACACTGATAGATATTTCACCACTGTTAGGAAAGGTAACCAGTGCTGCATTGAAATTTGATTTAGGACAAAGAGATCAGATAGAAGGCAGAGGAGCTGGTGAGTGTGAATGGCAATTGTTGACTAGAGGGCATGAACTGGATATTGGCATATTGGTACTGAGTAAAGAAATTGTGGAATTTAAACAAGGAACAATGGAAATGAAAGGAATTCAAGTGCTTGTGTGTGAAAGGTCTGAATGTGCTAGTGCAAGAATGGCTGAGTTGGAAAGAAAGTGCACCAGTTTAGGAGTTGGTTTGAATGAAACAGGACAAGCCAAAGAACAAAGGATGGGGGATGGTGCAGCAGGAAGCTCAGCTAGCAAGTCAGGAATGCACAGGGGTGTGAAGGTCCTAACAGCTGTGCTAGGGCCAGCAGTAATTAAAAAGCACACACACTTAGGTTCAGTAATTCGAAACCTGACTGACCAGTTGTTCAAAAGACAGCCTATGACTCTCCATGCAATAAAATGGAGAAAAGTGAGCTGGTCTTTAGTAAAGAACACAGGTCAGTTTTAGCAGAAATGCTGGATTTAGAACTTGGGTTCTGGAGAGGCTTCAGTCCACACTTTCAGGTAGTAGTTACCATACAATAAAAAGGACACACAGGCAATGAAAAAATAGAAGGGTAGTGCAGGAAGACAGGAAATGGAAAACAGTTATTTCTGTTTCAATTTTCTGGCCTTTTGCAATAGTGCTACTTCTATTGTAAGGTTTTTATGGACTTTGGTTTGGTGCAGGTAATAAATAGTGAAGGCAATTAGCAGAGTAAAATCCATGCAGGAGATCGGGTTACCATTGGCACATTGGAGTGGCGTGGCACTAGTGCCAAGCTGTTCCAATGAATGCCTGGAAGCAAAGTTTGAGTTTTGGCACCAGGTCAACAGCCAAGAAAATGAGATGGACAGAATGATGGACAGAAACTGCTTTGTCACCTTCCATTTTGCAGACCTGCCTACATAGTGGAATGAAAAAAAAAGAAAGAGGAAAAGACGACAAAGACAACACGACAAAGACAACACGCAAAGACAAAGACATGAAGAAGAACTGAAGAGACATCAAGAAAAGACACTTACTGGGGTTTAAGTGAGTAACAAGTCCACAAGTCATGCAATAATAAGGCTAGTCACAATAGCTATAGTTTAAAAGGAAAGGTTTGTTCATTACTGCAGCAAATTTATATTCCAAGGGGTGGAAACTGAACAAACCAGTTAGGAATGCCAAAATAAGGGGATTAATTTTGGGCTCATAAAGTATACATTCTGGGTATTAATTAATTAAGTGGGATAATTAATATAATTAATAATATTAAGGAAAATGTATACTAAGAAAATTGGTGAACTTTTCAGGAAAGCAGGTGCAGCTGGTACATTTGCAAGACATATGGGCTCCGATGTTTAGGTATAGTCTAATTGGGAAAATACGGAAGCCCTGCTGAGATTGTCGGCTATGGTGCAGGCACAGGACCAGTGGGCCAATTCTGAACCGAGGTGTTTAGCACAATGAGTATGCATATGGTGAGCAAACAACTCTAGGGGTGGCCTACGGGGGGAATGATGAGAGTTGCAAAGCTTTGATGTCTCATGGTGGTGATGCCAGCCTATACTGGTAAAGGCTGATGGCAGTCAAGAGTTGCACCATGGGTAGGAAAGCACAAGAGGCAACTAAGTCAACCCCAAATGTGTGCAGAGGGGCCACAAATGTTGGTTTGTGAACAGTTTATGCAGTGGCACATGGCTGTCACTTGGGCAGAAGTGGTTGTACTGGCACCTGTGGCATGTTACCTTTCAAATTTTGATGTTAATTGTACAGCTGCATATGCGTAAACAGATAGTTTGGGACAGGGGTCTAATTAGCAGTTAGACAGAGAACAAGTACAGATTAAAAATTCACACAATAGACTAAATTGTAGTGGGCTAGTTTAGTGGAAGGTGTGGACTTGTCTCATTTTGAACCACCAGATCTGATGACATATGAAGACTGCAGAAAGAGTTGATGCAAGCTGGAGCAGATACAAGTCATCAGGAGCGCTTCCAAGTTCTTCAGATTGTCTTTGAAATAAAGAAGATATGTAATGGACAAATGGTCACGGACAACTTTTAACACTGGGAGAGCAAATACTGCAAATCAATGCACAAGTTATGCATCAGACTCTTTAAACAATTTAAAGACATTGTGTATAAAGACATTGTACAAAACATTCATCAGGGTGGAGTGTTGTGATGTAGGATTTTGCATATAACTTGATAAATGTTTTGTATGTCTTTATTTATAATTTAGGCAAACCAAGTGGTGAGAGGTATTCATGTTTGCCTTCCCCCATCCCCCTTTTTACGACTGTCTCTTTGTAATTTTATGACAGGATTTGGGGGGGATGTGTCTTAAACCAGTTTGATCCCCCACACAAAGCCAGGTTAGCTTAATATATGGTCTTGGGGGGGGTTGAGGTGTTAAATGTACTATTTCTCCGATTGGTCTGAGGTATGGCTGTTTGGAATTGGCTTGTCTCAGAGGCCTTCAAGTACCATGATGTCCTATTGGTTCTAGGAATTGGAGAGAACATCTATAAATGTACTTGCTCAACCACATTCTCTCTCTCTGACTGACTGACATATGATGAAGAAGCATCTCTCTGACTGACCCACATATGAAGAAGCATCTCTCTGACTGACTGACATATGATGAAGAAGCATCTCTCTGACTGACCCACATATGAAGAAGCATCTCTCTTGCTAACCTGTGATGATGAAGACAACACAATGAAGAGCACAGCTCAGCAGCCATATTGAACAGACATGTGGCTGAAAGCTGAGCACCAACGATGCCTTAACTAGAGACATTTTAAGTAACTGCAAGTCTGTGTGCCACCTGAATTACACATCACCATTTTATCAGGTTGTATGGTTGCCAATATTCAAATGTACTTTGCATTTTGTTATTATTTATGAATATTATCAGTAATACATTATTTTATGTGTAACTTAACTCCTGCTTGTCTTTTTACTACATCTAATTGCCTGAGGTTATAGATATAGAAGGGAAGGTGGGGATAAGTTATATACAGTGGTAAGTCTGTGAGATTAGGTATTCTAAGGCTACATAATAATAATACAATAGGGACAGTAGAGCAATATACATATTACTCTACCAAGATAAAACAAAGACTAATGTGGTTGTACATTAGAACAGTGACAAACACATTCTGTACTTATTATGGATGTATTTGTGTATTACTGCCAGCTAGAATAAAGTCAAGATTATGTTATCTTCATCATCACTGAAAAAGTAACTTCAACAGAGTTACTCAATATAACAAAGTTAACATTTTATTAAATATTTGTATTACAATGTACCCTATGATGCATTAGGTGGTAAACAGTCACAAATAAATTCATAATAAGTCAGTTTATACTGCAGTTGCTAGTATAAAGTGTATAAATATATTGTGATGTAAAGCCATTTTATAAACACAACAGTGTTCAACAATGACTGTATCCATATTTGCAAATAATGGCAAATGACACAAATTCTTCTTAGTCTCAGTCATAAAGAAACCAACTTATTTTGAACTACTTAATTTTTTTAAAAACAACAAAATTTGAATATTTTTGTTAAATTTTCACCTTTTTTGACAAATGAATTCAGAAAACAGGGGCTTGTTTGGACTTTGCTGTGTACAGTATATCACTATGTACCAGTGACCTGAAAGAGTTACACATACTGTATATCAAATAAGACTATGGAACATACAGTATTCCTCAAAAAGTGAAGGTGACCAGTAAGAATTTGTTATTTATGTTATTTAACACACTAATGGGTTTCCAAAAGTAAAAAAAATCCTGCACAGGGCACAAGATGGATTTGACAGTAAGAGAATAAAACTTGTTCTGGCAGATGGAGAGAACTTGTACATCAGTTTGGGTAATTAGAAGCCTAATGGGTCTGGTATATATACTAACAGAGGGCCTCTGGGAGAACCATATTGAGACAGTGGGTCTGTAAACTGTTCCACCTTCCATGTTAGGTTACAGTAGAACAACCTCTAAAGGTACAGGTGGAATACTGCTATGTACAAGTAATGTCAGGAAGCTAGGAACTACCATGTTTATCAGCTTCATCAACTAACAGAGAGTCCAGGGTTGCAGTTCCTTTGGAGGCTCCTGTGCACTAACAGCTCTATAGTTCTATGGGACATTGTGGATCTCCAAAGGGAGACCAGCCTGGAAGTAATCCTAGAATTGGGTTTAAAAGATCATACAGGCCAATGCACTATGAGTGTAGAGTTTGAAGTACTGTAGATATGAGTTCATAAGCTCAGTGACTGGGAAGTGGAGAGACAAGATGGAGTTAAAGGGAAAACCAAAGCAATAGTCTAAAGACTAGTGGGGATCACAGCCAGAAATAAATTGCAAATAAAAATGCTGATCAATCACATGGAGTTTATGACAGGTATGAACAAGAGAAAGAAAATGGGGCTGTGCATAGTAGACCACTGTGGCCTCAGGAGGTGGATAAGATGAGAAGCCACCCTTGAAAAAGCGATGATAAAACAAATCTGTCTAGAAGATTTCATTGGTGCAGAATGACTTTATTTTTCTGTTGCTTTCCTTCAATATGTTGTCTTCTCCATATGTTTCTCTCTCTTTTGTGATTTTTCTTTGGGTATACATTTTGAAGAGACAACAGTCTCTTTGTATGTTTCATGCAGTACCAAAAGAGATTCTACTGTCATTAAAATGGACCACTAAAATACTTTTTTCTTTGCATTTCTTTCATTGTTATAAATTTCCAATGATTGTCGTATGTATTGTACTTTCATTTCTAACTTTGTCTTTGACAATGGCTTGTTTAAGAATTTTTTCAACTCACTTTTGTTGCAGCAACGTCAGAGTTAATGCTCATATTATTCAGCAGTAGGTCGGTTTACTGATAGACTTGCAATTACATGGCACGCCGAGTTTCTTCCTTTTACGAGATCTCTCAAACGACTTGCAGTTTGTCTAAGAAAATGCAAATCATTTAATTTTCAGTAGTACTAAGAAAAAGGGAAAATTGCAAGTATATTTCGCTTTATATCCATGACTTCATTTCCAAGACCCTTTTTCTTTTACTGGGTCAAGAGAACACACTTCAAAAACACATTGCATATGAAATTTTGAGAAAATTAGGAAATGAAACAATTTACTGGGCTATGTGTAGTGCCTTGTGGAAGCATCTGCCTGTTTCCTCATTCCCTGTAGGACTAAAGCTGTTTGATAGTGAATGTTTTCAGGTCTTCAACCAAAACAGAATAATACTGTAGATCAGGGGATCTCAAATTCAGTCCTGGGGACCCTCTGTAGCTGCAGGTTTTTCTTCCAATACGATTCGCTATCAGTGATAATAACTGATCTCATTTAATTAGTTGGTCTATTTTCTCTTATTCTTCAAGAAATGCACAGTAGTATGATTTTTTACATTAATAAAATATTAAGAACTACTTCTATTTTCAATATATTTAAAAGTTTAAATAATGTTTTTTCTATTTTACCTTTTTCTGTGTAGTTTGCTTCAATCGTTGTAGCCTTATACTGTACTGACAATTAAAAAGAAGCAAAGCAGATACCTGGGAAAACAACACTGAAGTGTGAAAGGCTGCAACTACCTTAGAACCAGACCCACTAATTAGTAAATAATGGAATAAATAAATAAACAGAAAACCTGGAAAAGAACAATGAAAATCAGGAAGAAAATATTGCTAAAAATGTACCTAATTTAGTTTCAAATTTTTAACATTGACTTCAAAACACAGAAACTTAGAAATAATAGATCACTTCATTGGGATAGCAGTTTAATTAAAACCAGAAGCTGGATGGAACAAAAAACCTGCAGCCACAGTGGGTCCCCAGGACTGAGACTGAGAACCACTACTGTAGATTAATGGCACCTGAGTGAACAAATAATGAATTCAATTAATTATGTCATTTATCTAATGAAAAAAGTAATCCAAAAGTTATTGGCACTGTGTGAAACAGTAATTGTCCCTTACCCTTAAACAGCTGTAACACCGTTAGCTACAATGACTACAAGCAGACACTTCCTATAATTCACTCGCTGTCTTTTATATTTCAGAGGAAGAATTTTTAGCACACTGGCACTTGCAGGACTGATTTTTTTGCAATGAAATGCTGAATATGAGTGACCACTTTATTCGGATCTCCTGCTCTTGCCACATCTTTGATTACTCAATCATTGCCAGTTCTCTATTGGCTGACCAAGATATTTAAAGCAGGCAGGAAGGCAGGAATGAGCTATGTATGGGGAAAAGAAAGACTAATGGCTTTGTGTAGAGCATGTAAGCAGGTGCCAGATCCACTTAAGTGACCCAGGAACTGTAATCTTACTGAGATTTTTAAACATGACAGTGTCATGAATAGTCCACCTCTCCAAAATAGTGCAGCCTTCATGTGTCAGAAACTGACCATTTTTGAAAGGATCTGACAGCATCTGATATAACATTTGCACAATAAAAGAGAAGTTACAACATGTCAAATTACAGCTACAGAGGTTCTAAATTAGGAATCACAGAACGAACAGCTTGGTGAATATTGTCATGGAGGAAATACTGCAGTCAAAAACATAAATAAGATTCTATTTTGCAGAGGGCTATGTAGAAGGTAGAAGCAAATAAAACAGATATAGCAGCAATCTGGAAATATCACAGTTATAATAATAAAACTAATCGTTAAGACATACAAATGCAAAATGTACCAACTTGCACAACATTATTCTTTATAGGAAACACCTTCAAACTCATGACAGATACAATATCATCTCACTAGCCCCAATATTAAGAATGTGTTTCTATCATGAAATGAGACACGGGGTGTGTATTGTTTTAATTGTCAATTTTTTTAAATCATTTTAGTGGTTACAGCACAATCCTTAGGTTGGCACAGGGGTGTGAACGTGCGGACATTAATTAACAATTGCTGGCCGCAATCAGGAGGCACCAGTTGAGTGTTGTTTTAGAACAGTGTTTCCCAAACGCGATCCTCTTCCAACCAGCTTCCTTTTTTAATTGGACCCTGGGTTAACAATACAGAAATTAGACAACTAAGTTTGGTAAAAAATAAATACATACATAAATAAATATACACTCATATATATACACATACATATACATATATACATAATATATATATATATATATACATATACATATACATATACATATATATATATATATATATATATATATATATATATATATATATATATATATATATATATATATATACACACATATATATATATATATATTGTAATAACTGGAGACCAGAGGCGTGGAAAGGTTTGGGGCAGCCACCCGTTTAATGCGGTTTCCCGGCTGCAATAGAAATTGAGGCATTTTCAAAACAGTTGTTTACACAACAGAGTCCAAGACAGAACTGCCTGCCTAAGCAAAGGCAGTGAGCTTTATAGCTCAGAGGTTGGAAATGATGTCGTCCTCTGGGCCGGAACTGGAAGTGACATCACCCTTGGGGCGGAACCGGAAGTGACCTCATTCTTGGGGCGGAACCGAGGTGGTGTGTCCTTCCTGGAAATGGCGGCTCCTGGTGGGATTTCCGGGTAAGACCTGCAGAGAACTCAGAAAGAGCGTCAGCGTACCCGCCCTGGGCAGATGTATAAACAGTATTGTCTAAGCCCTTCAGCTGCTTCCCATGCACACGTGTGTGACAAGACTCCCCTCAGCCCAGACCCGTGGGTCGGGCGACCTGCACCGAGAGGTCGTGGGCCCGGGAGAGGGCATCGGCGTTGGCATGAAGGGACCCCTGTCGATGAACGAGCGTATATTTGTACTGCTGCAGGTCAAGAAACCACCTCGTGACCAGCGGATTCGACTCCTGTGAAGGGCCATCCACTTTAAAGGCGCATGATCCGTCACCAGAGTGAACACGCGACCCAAGAGGTAGTACCGCAGCTGCGTCACCGCCCATTTGATCGCCAGAGCCTCCTTCTCCACCGCCCGCGTACCTGGTCTCCCGGTCCAACAGTTTCCGCTCAGGTACATAACGGGTGTTCAACACCGTCGGCGCTTTGGCTCAACACGGCTCCCAAGCCTGTGTCCGGCGTCCGTCTGGAGGACAAAAGGGAGAGAGAAGTTAGGGGAGATTAAGATAGGTGCTGAAGTCAGAGCCCTTTTTAAGTCACTGAATGCAGCCCCCGCTTTATCAGACCATACCACCGTATTAGGAGCTCTTTTCTTTGTCAAGTCGGTCAAGGGCGCGCTCTCGGAGAAGCGAGGCACAAACCGGCGGTAGTACCCGCCAAACCGAGAAAGGATTGGACTTGCCGCTTGGTTTGGACGGGCCAGGCCATTATGGCTTGCAACTTGGAACACTGTGGCCTCACAGTACCCGCCCACTAGGTAGCCCAAATATTTGGCTTCTCTCAACCCGAGTAACATTTCTTGGGGTTGATCGCGAGCCCGCTCTCCCAATGTCCGTAATACTGCTGTGACCTGCTGTATGTGCTCCTTCCAGGTGCTGGAATAGATGACAACGTCATCCAGATAGGCAGCACAGAGCGAGTTATGGGGCGGAGCACTTTGTCCACCAGGCGCTGAAAAGTCGCAGGCCGTGTAACCCGAATGGAAGGACACGATACTGCCAGTGTCCGCTAGGAGTGCTAAGCGGTTTTTCCTTCGCGGACTCCGTTAAAGGAACCTGCCAGTACCCCTTTGTCATGTCAAGTGTAGTCAAGAATTTGGCTGGTCCCAGTCTCGAGGAGGTCGTCCACGCGAGGCATGGGATAAGCATCAAATCGGAAACTTGGTTGAGCCGGCGGAAGTCATTGCAAAACCTCCAACTGCCGTCAGGCTTAGCAATCAAGGCGATGGGGCTGGACCAGGGACTACTACTTTCCTCGATCACTCCTAGTGCCAGCATTCGCTTGATTTCCAGTTCCACTTCTACTTTCTTTGCCTCCGGGAGTCTGTAGGGTCGCTCACGGACGATCACCCCCGGGTCAGTCAATATGTCGTGCGCAATCAGAGAGGTCCGACCTGGCTGTTCACTTACCACCTCTGGGACCGAGCGGATAGCTGCTTGAGCTCCTGTCTCTGTCTGGGAGATAGCTGTTCGCGAAATTAAGGGCACTTACTTCCGAAGAGAGAGCAGGGCTGTCCGGAGGAGGGATCGGGATCCCTCTCCTTCCACGGTTTCAGCAGGTTTACATGATATATTCGCTCAGCTGGTCGGCGATTGGGCTGTTTCACCAAATAGTCGACCAATCCCTTCCTCTCCTTAATTTCAGTAGGGGCCTAGCCAATGTGCGAGCAGTTTAGAGTGTGAAGTAGGAACCAATACCATGGCGCGATCCCCGGTTGGAACTCCGGAGAGTCGTGCCACGGTCATACAGGCGGGCCTGTGCTGATTGTGCCTCCTCGATATGACTTTTTAGTATAGGTCTTATTACATCAAATCTATCGCGCAATTGGGCGATATACTCCAAAATGTTAGTGGAGGGCTGTGCCTCCCCTTCCCAGCCCTCTTTTAAAATGTCTAATAAGCCCCGGGGCTGTCTTCCGTATAGTAATTCAAAGGGAGAGAACCCGTAGAGGCTTGAGGACTTCCCGGTAGGCAAAGAGGACAAGGGGGAGGAGTTGGTCCCAATTCCTCCCATCCTTGCTGACTACCTTACGTAGCA